>NC_058132.1:496496780-496539316 GCF_016433145.1 Gracilinanus agilis
AAATAAAGAGCTAGATAAGCCAATGAATAAATAAAATAATAAATATATATATATATATAAGTGAATGAATGAGTAAACACATGAATGAATGAAAAGATACATGAACAGACAGATAAATGAATAAAGAAATAATACACAGATGAATAAATAAATGAATGAATGAACAAATAAATAAATAAAATAGACTGGACAGTTTGCAAACTGTTATTCTATAGAAATTGTACTTAAACTCTTGATCAACTACCCCCCTTTTTTTTTTTTGGCTTTAATTATTCCTTTACCTTTTTTTTTTTTAAACTTTTGTATTTTGCTGTCAGCTATGCCAACCTAGGTAAGAAGTCTTTGTTTAAATTAGAGTGCCAAAGGAAGGAGGAAAGATGAAACAGTTTTCAATATGCAGAATGTGGTTTCAGCTGATTCTAGCAGCACTGAACGGCACACCACATCCAGTATTAGTGGCAGAGGACTGGTTCACATTCTTTGATTGCCTGAGGAATAAATTAATGAGGTTACTGGAGACACTGAAAATTTGCATATTCACGGTTGCTTATTAGGTAGAAAGTGAATGCCAGGTGCATTGAATTTGGGGAATATAGGTTTTGTTAAAAAAAATTAACTATTTTCTTTTTTTTTATTCTTAAGGAAAAGGGTGCCCTGTCGCTAGCAAGAACATACATAGGAGGCTGTTCAGACAGAACTCCCATTAGATGGCTATATGAATAATTATGACATAGTAGGAAGGCAAAGAAAGGGGCTCTTACTTGAGAGCAATAGAGAAGCAATTGAACTACTATTGTTATAAGGGATTCTAAAAGCAGTGGTTTTAGGGCAGAGAGAAAACAAATGCCATTTACTCTCTCTTTGGATTTTAGATTATAAATAATTATGCTGGTGGCGCACAGCATGTGCTCAATACCACCATACATAATGTAAAAATTATTAATTCAAAGGAATCTTTACTTTGGTAAATATTATAGTAGAGAATTCACCAATCCAGCTTGAAGGGAGGGGAGAATTTATGAAGAAATAAGTCTAAGCTTGAATCCTGGAGTGTGTGTGTGTGTGTGTGTGTGTGTGTGTGTGTGTGTGTGTGTGACCCTCTCTCTAAGGGGTGGATGTACACGGGTGCATTGTTGTCAGTGATTCCTGCCAGGGCTATGGGAAAACACATTGTTTGAGCTATTTGTATCTCATTATGGGGAGAAGTTTTTAGCTACTGTGGGCAGTCTATTGGAGATGGCTGTCCTCTCTGCTGTGCCTCCGCTACTGAGATAGGCATTTTGTATTTCTCCTTGCCCTCAGGAATACTTCATAAAGCAGAATAATAAGTGTGTCCATGTTTGTCACAGGGAGATTGGTGCAGTTGGTGAGACAGTGTCTTGCTCTTTCTGTGCTATCATTTTATGCAGGTAGGTTCAATCCTTTCCTGAATTCTTGTTCTTTTTTCTTTCTTTTTTTTACGAAAATGATTGGTATCACCCAGTCCCAAGTAGCTGATCTATCAAAATCAAACAGGGATAAGTGTTTCTTTGAGTAGTAATAATACACATTTTCAAATAGGCTCCATTCTGCCCCCTTGTTTCACTGGGTATTGTGTGTAAAACTTTCCTCTCTTGGCCCAGGCATGGAGTTGATCAGTGCTCTGTTATCTGCCCAGAGGTCTTATTAGAAAAATCCAGTAACTAAAACTGTTAATTTTTTTTATTTTGCTAGCATGCCTATTCGATGTGGATTTTAGCAGTTCTTAATTCTTGGACATAATCCCTAACTTATAAAGAAGACTGAAAGCTCAGGATTTTATTTTCTTTCATTAATTAATCTTTAATTGTCTATATTGTCAGGGCTTTCTTAGGTAATAGTCAAAGGTACCATTTATTGTCTCACGGACATAAAAATAAAATAATGTGATTACACTAGGCCTTTACTTAAGCATTAAAAATGAGTGAAGCAAAATATTTGTTGGGAGGGTGGCCTCAGAGATGTAGGAGCCAGGAGAGCAAGTCACCCTAACCCAGCCTGTCTAAATGTCTGTTTCTACTCTCTCCATTCATTTTCATTCCCCAATTCTAGTTATACTCACATTAGAGAGCTCGATAATTTAGCAATTGTGATGGAAGCACACTTAGAAGATGTGCAAATTTTATAAATCTATTCCCTATTTATTACTATTTATTAATGACGTTGTCCTAAGGAGGAAATACCTTTTTATCCAGAAAGGGCATGCCTGAAAATACACACTGTATCTAAAACACTGAAGTCCAGGGTTTTTGTCATACACACAGCACAGATTTTTTTGATTATGTAGATTTTTTTTCCCCTCTACTGCAGTTTCATATGCAAAGCATGCATCAGCCACATCCATGCTATCTCCTAAAGCAGTCATTCTGAAACCCAATCTGGGGACAGTGCAGACTAAATAAAATTTCATTTTGATTTGGCCTCCTGCTGAGAATGGGACTGCTTTGTTTCAGCCGACAGAATCAGCAAGCCAGAAAGGTATGTCCTGTTTTGCATGGCTGATGGTGTGACTTGAGGATCACAATCAGGCCGTTCATGGTCTCGGGGCTCGGCATCTCATCCACATCCTGTACTGTCTTTCTCTTTCCCTTTCTATTTGCTTTCCTTCTGTGCTGCCTGCCGTCTACCTGCAGGGCAAAGCTATGGCAGACCCTACCACTATTGTTTACTTTGGCATATGTTTAATAGCTGCATAGCTGTTTGGATTTTTTTCCCCCTTGCCTTTGTTTTGTTTTGTTTTGTTTTTACCCTATTACCCACATTCTATTTCCTTATTTCCTAGGTGTTGAATACAAAAATACTGACTTAAAGGAAAATTATGTAAGCAGTGCTGTGATGCTCCAGAGATTTTACTGGAAGATTTGTAATGCTGAATTTTATTGTAAATTTGAAGATGCATTTAACAGCTTTTAAGGACTTTAGTTTTCATAGCCCTTTTGAGCTGCTTTGGCAGAAAAGCAATCATCCATTATAGTTAAGGGGAGAAAATAAAATAAAAACTATCTTCTAAAGGTATGGAACTGTTTTGTCATCTTGGTATGTTTTCTAAGAGCATCGTGGTGTTTGCCTAAAAGGCAGTTGCTAAATACAACTCAATTTTAAGAGATGACCTTCATCTGGAGTCATCTCATTAGAGATTAAATTGTTTTAAATGCTCTTCTTGTATTTGTCCCACCTTTTGGAGTATGTATGGGCAATCAGGAAAACTACCTGCTGTTTTATCCTCAGAAGAAGCTTCAGATATGATGGCAAAGTGCCAAGAGGGCTCAATGTGTATGAACTCATTTTTTAAGCACATTTTTTTGTTGTTGTTGGGACCCTTCAGTGCCACTTACACATTCAAATAACATTATGTGGGGAAAAGCGTTTTGCCCCTTGTTTAAATATTAGCATGTCATTAATCTCGATTACAATGTGTCAATATGATAAGATAGATATCATTTCTGTAAAAGATAAATTGCATCAGAACAGAGAAGATTATTATCACAATAAAACATGCAAAGATGCACTTTGCCTCTTGAGTTAAGCAAAAAGAATTCTACACTGAATATAGAGTAATAAATGGATGCTTTCCATTAATTTCATGGGATCCCCATGAGGAGGAAAAATTATTAATAATTTGTTTAGGGTCAACAAGTTGTTTTTTTTCCTGGTTGGTTCACTGTGCTGCTGTTCCTTAAAATGCTTTGATTTTAATTATGTATCTGGCCTTGTTCTTGATCTGGGTTCTGACTTAACATCTAACTGGTCGAATGGACCATCCACACAATATCTTCATCAAAACAGGGCCCTTAATGGTCACCATTTTACATCTGTTGACCAAGCAAACGTGAAAAGACGAGTTCAAATAAATGCTTTGGATGATAGTGTATTTCTATTACACCTTCTCTAAGGCTTTAAACAAAATAGTTAAATGTGATGAAAAGGGAAGTATTTTGTCTCAATTTGTAAAGATGGGATAACCTTAGTCAAAAAGTAGGTAAATATAATTTAGATGAAGAAATATGTGTGTATGCATACATTATGTGTATTTATACACTTATGTGTATGTATATGTATACAGAGAAATCATTATTTCTTCACTTTTCTCAACTTTGAGATTATAGCCCCACTGTAACAACTTCTTCATAGGGTTATTCCAACGTGGTCTCCAGTAGACTGAAAGTGCTTTCAAACTAATTTGCAGACTTAGGATTGGGATGGAGAAAGACAGTTCCTTCTTGATTTTTAGTTGGACTAGACTTTATTAACTAAGTGAAGTCATCAAAAAAGCAAACTATCTATTTATTTTGTGTTAACTCCTATGCCAGTTTTTTCATGTCTATGTTGATCCTCGATGTCCATTACCAGAACCATATTTTCTACTACTCTTTACTCATTCAACAAAAATTTTTGAGGGCCTTCAGTGTTTGAGGCAACTGAGCATGTTGGATTTAGTGAGAAATGATATGGAAGTTAATACAGTTTTGTAGAAAAAGAATTATTTTTTAAAAAATACTCACAATATAAATTCTCGTTCTAGAGTACCCCCGAAGCATTTTGTTGTTGTTGTTGTTGTTGTTTTGAAAGGGGCAAAATTCAAAGCAAAACAAAACCCTAGTGATATCACTAGGATTTTTTGGGTTTTGCTTTATGTTTCTTTTTTTTAATACTAAAGAAATTCACACATATATACAAACTCCCTCCAGATGTTGTTGAAACTATTGTTCTTTATTAAAAATATATTTATGGAACTTGTCAAATTGTATGGTTCTATTCTGATGCCCCAAGTGGTACCATGTAATAGAACGTATTTAGTATAATTTGGACCTTTTCATGGGGCATTAAGTACTTAAATATAAAATTATATGGACATGGAACATGAACCCAATGGAATTTTTTTTCCTTTGTAATGTGGCCTAGACCAGTGAGTCCATTGGAACAAGGAGATCCCAGTGTGGTAATTCCTTTCATCAGCGCAGCTTTGCAATTCATCTGTATTTTACTGTTTTGGAGTAACAACAGGATATGGAGCCTGATAAATTCAGTGTAACTTGTCTAGGGTCAAAAATGTTGGAATATGTCAGAAGCAATATATAAACCCAGATCTATTTGTCTCTGAGGTTGGCTTTCTATAGAGTACAACAACACTGACTCTTGATAAATCAGATATCTTATATAAAAAGATTACATGTATATCTGTGTATGTGTCTATATATATATACACACACATATATATGCATATATATAGTATAACTGCTTAAAACTGTACTAAGATTTTGGAACACCATGCACATGTATAATTATATACATACACAAACTGTTGACAGTGGAGACTAAAATGGTAACACCATCTTCACATATTTCTATCAAAGAATTTTAGGAAATGGCTGCTTGCACATGGAGTTATCTTGCTTTCAGGGCACTTAAATAAGAAAACACGAAGGACAAAAATATGTAATAAAATATATAACACAATTATACATCCTATTTATATATACATATATGTTTGTATATACATACGCATATATACATTGTATGTTTGTATGTATAAATACATATATCTGTATGTTTTTATATCAAAAAAGCAAAGTAATACCATGTAGAAACAGACAATTGCTAAAATTATTTAATAGAAATATCTGAAGATGATGACGTTATTTTAGACTCCATTGTCAACAGTACATATTCTTAATTTGCTAATGATGGGTTTGGCTTTCACTACATGGCTCATCCCTCCTTCAGCTATGTCCCTGTTGCAAAGTGAAAAGTGAATCAACTCACTAAGTAGTATACTGTAGACTAGGAGCAAAGATTAAGATTTTATGTTAGAAATATTCCTGATGCCTTTAATTGTACCTCATAATTCTAGCAGCACACACCTGGCATAGTACTAATGATATATATTTATCGTACTTTCCTTACAACAACCTTATTTCATAGAAAAAGTATTGTTATTCTCATTTTACAAATAAAGAAAATTAAAGAAGTTGTGAGTTTGTTTATGAAGGCAGGAATATTAAATTTAGAGCCAGGAATTATAACTCAGATCTCTACTTCAATCAGGCTGTCCTAACAATTGTAGATTAATGAGGAAAAAAGAGGAAAAAATATTGGGTAAGTGTATATTGCATGTAAAAAATAAAACAGTACTCTAGATCAGTTGTGTTTTGAGGAGGGAAAGGCTGGTCTTAGTATTCTTGTAAAAGATCAATCTAAGAACTTTAAAAGTGACATTAAAATGGTTTATGATATTCTTAGAAATTATACTGAGAGGAAGAGCAGTCTTAAAAGAAGTCAACATGTATGCTTAGAATTTATTTTGTATTATCTATAACTTAAAAAATATTGAACCTATTATTCCATTGGTTTAGAGAACTTTCATTGAGGAACTTCTTCTACCAAAACATTTACTCAGAAATTTTTAAGTTTATTAAGTACATATCAGGGTCTGGATTTAATCAAGGTCTTCCTTACTCTTCCTCACTTTCTCACACACCTCAGCTTTCTTTCCATATGCCATTAGTGATATCAAAATGAGAAGCAACCTAAGTAGTATGCTAACCCAAGTACAGCATTTCATATTTATCATGAAGCACTAGTAAAAAGAATGAAATCCAGCATATCTTTGTGGAATAACCTCGATAAGTGGAATCAGGAATACAGATGGGAAAACTACTTCAGACTTCTTTCTTACAGATTTCTATTTCTAGTTCTAGGTTCTACATGAGCAGTACTGCAAATTAACTTTCTAGGCTCATTTGTATTTGACTTTTGAAATTGACTATTTCCTTACACCACACAGTTTTCTTCAGTAGAATGGAATGAATTGGGCCAGAAGAACCCATTTTGGAAGCTTATTATGTTCTTTAGAAGAAGAGTCATTTTTAATTTGCTTGCCTAAAGTTACAGACTGAATAGTTCTATATCTTTGCCTGTGACATAGAGAAGAATTGGCCTTGGGCTTCAATATCTTACAAATGTGCGCAACAAAATTGAATGTCCAAAATACAGAGGGCCTCAGTATTAATGCCATATTTTCCAAAGTCCCTACACAGAAAGTATCATTTGACGAATTAAAAAATCATTGAAAAAATGTGTTCATTAATCCTCATTTTTCTCCATTCATGGAGAGGAAGAGATCCTAGGGCCAATGAGTATTAAGGAGTTTGAGTTTGAAAGTTGATTTGATATTGTTGAAAGAAGAGTTATTGGAGGAAATGATGAAGTTCAGGAGATCATCCAAGTGGGAGATGAAGATCAAATGAGATAATAATTGCAAAAAAGGGCTTAGCACAGTGCTTGCCATTTAGTAGATGCTATGTCAATGCTTATTCTCTTCCCTTGTCCATCACAAAGCAGTCGACATATTGTGGGGCTGATGTTCAGACCACTAATTTAAGTATTTTATTTGATTTGTATACATATAAATCTGATTGTCTAAAATTTTTTTAGAAAAATTTTATGGCAAAAGATTAAAGATAAGATAAGATAAGAAAAAAAGCAAAAACAAACTATTTTAGGATTCTAGACAATTACTTCTTCAAAGTCCCTAAATTATTCTTACTTTCCTGATATGATATATCATTAGAAAAAGTCTCAATTATTCATTTGTGGCAGATTTACACAAAGTAGGGATTTTTAGGAATTGTAATGTTCAAAGGCAGAAGTGTATAACATTCATTAAGTCCAATGGAAATCTACAAAGTTGGATTTAGGGAAAGGAAGTAGTTGTGTTCTTTAAACAAATGCTAGAGTTCCAGCAGTGTATACTTTGAAAACAAAAACTCATTGTATTTCCCAGAGCATGAGAGAAGGGTTCTTTGAAAGCAGGTAGAATTTTGTCTGCTCCTCTGTTTTTATAAGCTTACTATTGGAAACATATTAAAAGAAGAAAAGAAAAATATTATTTAACTTTTACATAGAGTCTGTGGTTACCAAATGGTATTTAGAGGAAAAGTAGGTAACAATATCCTCAGCTCCATCATAACTTTAATCCATCCTGTTCAAAGAATAGGTAACAAAGTTTGGCATGATTAGAAGAAAAACAGAACAGAAATCTTTTTTTAATGGGATCTATTCCTTTGCTACCTACTACTAGGATAGAACTACAAGAACAATATAATTCTTTTCCCCACTAAATTAGGTTTGGTTTGAATAAGCACAATTGAAAAGACTTTGTCTTTGCTAAATTATCTGGCCCCATATACTGTGTCTATGTGCTTGAAGCAATAGAAATTGTTTTGTATCAATACACCTAATGGTTTCATTGAACCAAATTATTATTGTCAGTCAATATACCATTTATGTATTTGATATAAAGCTTGAAAGAATCTGTTGTAATCTATAATAAATTGAGAGAATATAGTACAAGTGCCTGTTACACTAAACAATATAGAAATAAACTATAAAAGGCTGCATCCAGTTCATTAAATGTGTTTGTTTTGTGTGTATGTAAGGGGCGGAAGAGGGTGAATTTAGCTGCAACATCATCACCCTCCCACATTAAGGAAGGATTTGTTCTTCTCTGGTCCATTCCAAATTGCTAGGCTTATTGATTGCACTTGTTTATTTTAAAAAATAATGTCACATTTTCCAGGATCAGGGAAGACCTGAACAAAATCAGTAGAAATAGAAACTAACACATGAGATGAGAGGACATTATATGTTTGTGTACATATGTGTGGAAATATGTGTGTAGATAGAGAGCTAGCCATAAGGATGACTAAGATGGGGGGGATGGGAGGCTGTTAACTATCTAATTGTATTTTCAAAGTGTACGCACTAATGAGGGTAAAGAACTAGGTGGTACAAGAAGATGGTAGTAGGAGTAATGGGATGAAATTAGGAAAAGGGAAATTTAGGTTGATTACCAATTACCAATTGAAAATCTTCTTAATGTTGAGGTCTATTAGACTGTAGGGTAATCTTCCAAGGGAAGTAGAAGGACTCCTATTGCTTGAGATGTTTAAAATTAGAGTGGACATAGTACTATCAAAAATACCCTGTTGTGAACAATCCCACCCTGTTGTGTAGAATGGGCTAGTTCACCTTGTTTGTCTTTTCAGTCTCAAGCTTCCGTAAAACTTAAGGAGAGAAGCCAAAAGTATCCAATTCTGACCAATATGTACATTTATTTATCTAAATCATTTAAAAATAATTCTTTACTGTCCAAAGTATGCAGTCTCTCTTTAGACAACAACCCCCCAGAATACATAGTCCCATCCAATATATCTGCTCCTCCTACCACCACCTCCAAAAGACTGCTCTGATACACTACCATTTTTTCTCCACCACCCAAACCAATATTTTCTCCTATCCAGGAGCATCTCACTCTTCAGACAGGTAAACAAGAAAGGGGCCACGCATGCCAGAAAATGCTTATTTTCCATATGTGTGTGCATTGGTGTGTATATTAAGCTTGAACAATAGCGATGAGATAAGAAAGGAGTCTTAGGAGTCACCGTGTATAAAGAATTAGTATTTTTCTGGATAATTTTTGTATTCTCGAGTCCATAAAAGAATCAAGAAGGGAATGTGTGGCAAAAGATGCAGCCCCAAATTTCTCCCCTCTGTACTTCAAATATGTATCTTTAGGAGAGAAACTTTTTTACAAAATATTTAAACATCTAAACAGTGAGATGTTAGAGCAAATTCAATTATCTTGGTGATTTCATAAAAATCATATCTTGGTGATTTTTAACTATTTGTTGCATGAATTTGGCCAATCACAACAATACAGGGGAAATCAATTACATTTATCGGGTATCTTTTTTTCCTGAACAATTACAAAAGTTCTACATTTACATTTAATTATCAATCTTACAAAATCTTGGAGGGGAAAAGTGACAAGAAAAGCCTAATTTACTAAATTGGGGCTTGTTGGTCTCCCTGCAATCTCCCAGCTCTATTCCTTTGTCCTCCAATGCTTGGAAGGCTCTTCCTCTCACCTTCCACCTAATCCTGCTTTCCTGATTTCTTTCAAGATTTAGTTCACACCTTTCTTAATCTGTTGCCATTATTACACACACACACACACACACACACACACACACACACACACACACACACACACACACACCCTTACCTACCTTTCCCCAAAGATTACCTCCTATTTCTGTTGTATATGAGCTGTATGTGTAGAGTTACTTGAATGTTGCCTTCTTCATTAGAGTGTGAGCTCCCTGAGGACAGGAACATTTGCCTTTCTCTGTATCCAAGGGCTTAGCATAGTGCTTGATACTAAAAAAGTGTTTAACAAATGTTTGCGGATGAAGAGGATGAGGAAGAGAGGTAAGGTGATCTGTGACTGTCATAAACTTTAATGAGCAGAGATTCTGATTTTTAGTGTTGAAACAAAGGAATTGGAGTTGAAACAAAGAATAGCAGGAATAGCCCTACTTCTTGCTACAGCATAATTGATACCATAATGCTCTGCAAATTTTAGGTACTTAGCTTTTTAATGGATTAAACAGAATAGACTACTTGCATAATTATGATGAGATTAGTGGGTAGTGCCAATTCTGGAAAATGAACCAGTATTAGGAGAAAAAAACAGGAGAAATGATACTTTGATATGGACAAAATGGAACTAGAAATAAATTTTATAATTACCATGTCTTGTGCTCTAATCAATTTACTACCACTGTCACTACCCCTGCCACTTAAAGAACCCCAGAAGTGCCCTTTATCTCATCAATCATTTGTCAATACCATCTTCCCTTTTCACATACTTCTTACCTTTCTGTAGCAAGTTATCAAGCATTGAGTAAGTGCCTACTATGTGCCAAACTATGCTGAGCTCTAAGTATACACAAATATTAAATTCTAATGGAATTCACAATCTAATCAAATGTAAGACATTAAATTTGATAGAAATGATATTCTGAGGACATCAGATTAAGTATAGGGATTTTAGAGATAGTGTAATGAAATGGATGTAATCAAGTCACAAAACATAGATTCAAATCCCATCTGTGACACTAATTAACTCATAGGCAAATAACAACCTCCTTGCATCTCAGTTTTCTTGTCTGTGAAATGTGGGCAATAATGCCCATTTTGTCTATCTCTTGTATATCTATTTCATACATCATGAACTAGAGATTTAGTGAAGATAACATATGCAAGATTTTTGCAAACTTTAAAGTTCTATGTGTAAATGTCAGTTATTATTACAGTCCAGGCCATAGTTAGAAGAGGAAGGAGGAGGATATGTGAGTGTGTGTGTGTGTGTGTGTGTGTGTGTGTGTATACACAACTATACTGTATGGTTAGGGTGGAAAGGAGGTTAAAGGAGAGACTGGAATTTTGCCCTTAGAAATATTATGAATCAGTTGTCTCACCAGTATAGAAATTTCCTCTAATGTTGCAAATCAGAAGTGATTTATGGCTGCTCATCCTTGACCACACTTTCCCCCAAGTTCATCACAGAGGGTCCTCTTCAAGGAAGAAGGACATTCCTTGCTTTCTCTTAATATCCCAGAATAACAATGAAGCATATTAGCTGCCAACCAGTTATCTCTCATTCTTGCCACTCTTGACTGTAATTTTTTTCCTAAACATGATGATGATACCATTAATTTTTTTTAACATTCAAAGAAATATTTTTCAGGTTTTTATTATATTTGAAGTACGGTATAGGCTACAACAATGAATAAGATGTAAAGAAAATCCTATGATGCTTCAGAAAAAAAGGAGAAACTATAATACAGCTAGATATAATTAGAGAAAAACACTTCATGGAGTAGGTGGGCCCTGAGGTGAGTTTTAAAGGAATAAAGAATTTCATTAACACAGAGATATTTGGAGTAGGAAGAAAAGACATGGTCATAGGAGACAGAGTTAGCAGTATACACAAAGACATAGAAGTTAGAAATAGCAAGAAGAAATTAGGAAATAGTTCAATTTGACTGAATTTTGGAGTAAAAGGGAAATGATATGTCTAGAAAATATAATTTGCAATTGTTTGTAAAAGGGACTTTAGTGTCAGATTAAGGAATTTAGACTTTTAAAAAAGAAAACAGGAATAGAGTTTTTAGTAGAGCAGTGATATGATCCAAGTGGCATTTTACAAAAATTCCCCAGCAAATATATGTATAATAGTTTGGAATATGGAAAGATTTAAGTGATAAAGATTATTTTGGAGGCTAATACAGGAGTCCATGATTTGGTTCATTTTTTGAAAAGTTATGCCTGATATTCATGGCTATAAACTGGTAAATAGATATTTCTGAGACTAGCAGTTTATTTAAAGGCTTCTGCAGCCTACTGCTTAAATATACTATTTTAAATTATACCTATATTATTTTTGCCCAAAAGAAATGCACTTTTAAGATACCCTAGTTCTTCTGATGTGAATTCATCAATCTTAGATTCATCATGAATTCATCAGTCTAAAAGAATCTCCTAACCATTGGATGGAATCCAGCAAAGAAAGAACAGGACTCCAGTAATCAACCCTTGGAGGTGTCCAAGCCTAAGATAGCAGAGTTTCTGTTCCTCAATGTTTCAGATTGTTCTTTTAAAGAATTGCACAAACCACAGCAGTTGGCCCAATCTGGTAAGAGGAGCACAACAGAACTAAACTTAATCTTAAATGCTTGGTCATATGAGCAAGATGTTTTGCTGCCTATCAAACAAGATACAGAAAATCAAGATGAATCTGATTTATTTAAGAAGATCTGTGATTTTTTTGTTTTAATATTCACATTTTTTAAAGATATGTAAAATTTGTATTTTGGCAAAGCTGAATGAAAAGATTTGAAGAGTCACTAGCAAATCCTACTGATAGAACAGGATAAATCTAGAAAGGCTTCTGGTTAAAAATAATAATTCATTCCAAATAAACATCAAATAAATCAACAACGACAAACTACTACAAACATTTATATATGACAAAATTAGCAAGTACAGAAAAAATATGGATAACAATATTTCAAAAAGTTACATAATTACTTGGTCAACTAAACACATATTCAAATATTATAAATGATAACAATATAAATTCAAATATGGGATTTATCCTTCCACCTCAAGAATCCTATTTCAAACTAGAGGTTTGGAGCTTTTTAGATCAACATTGAAAGATGGGTATCTGACAGAGGTATGGTAGAACCAGTTCAAACTGCCTTGAGAGAACCAATTTGTTAAACTTTTAGTATGAGTTTTTACAATTCAGAAATAAGCAAATGATAAAAATCAGGGCTTACTACATTATTTTTGTTGACAATTTAGATTGAAGAAAATGGTAGATAAAAATGTCATTAGTTCAGATAAAACTGAAAAGTGCACATATGCACATTGTTTTTGAAGAGTTAGTTGTTAAAATTTGCCAGTACATCCCTGATGTAGTATTTTGTTATATTTTAACTAGCATTCCAGAAATAAGTACAATGAGAGTCTTATGTTAACATTTTTAAGGATAAGTTTCAAAATGTTGCTTTAGAAAGTTATTTAGTAAACAAAAATGCCATTGTCACTAATCCTTGCTCTACAAAGTAAAATTAACCAAATCATAGACACTCCCCAAAATTTCCAAATGTGAGATCATATCTACTTAATTCTATAGCAAAAAAGGAATTGATTCTAAGAGAAGGAACTGGGATGCAGGTTTCTGCTCAGTATAAGATATTTCAAACAAAACCTGCACAACAAAAGAATAAGCTCTTTAGAAAGAGGATGAGTGTTCTATGATAGCAAATATTAAGGGAAAACTGGGATAAGTATGTGACAGGGATATTGAAGAAGAAATCCTTATATTGGGAAGTGGATTAGCAAAGGTATCAAACTCAAGTGTTGATCGATCCTGACTAAAATATAACTGGGAAATGTTTAAGGAAACAAATGAAAACAATACAATGTAGTTAATATTAATTTGAAATGTTCTAATTCAATATGTTGCCCTTCAGGGAGCCTTTTCTTTAAATTTGATGCCAATGGACCAGTTGATTTTTAATTTCTCTTCTAATAGTTTATGACTGTATGATTCAGTTTAGGTTGAAGGAGGTAGTAAGAAGAAACTTAAGCATGGAATAGAAAGGTTTTGAGACTAAATCTGGATTCAGAAGCTAATTGTTTGGTTTTAGGTGAATTAAGGATTGACCACAGAGCCTCAGCCTGACATTCTATGGATTCTCATCACTGATATCTTATCTTTGAGAGAGGTAGCTTGATTTATTTAATAAATTATACATTTGGAACACTAAATTTCTTGGTTGTTGAAAACCCAGGTTTTTGTTATTCAGTCATTACAGGAGTGTCTGACCCTTTATGATCCCATTTAGGGTTTTCTTGGCAGAGATATTGGAGTGGTTTGCCTTTTTTTCCTCCAGGTTATTTTATAGATGAGGAACTAAGGTAAACAAAGTGACTTGTCCAGAGTCACATAGCTAATAAGTGCCTCAGACCAAATTTGAACTTTGAAAGAGAAATCCTCCTGAATCTAGCTCCTTCACTTTATCCACTGTACCACTTCACTGCCTGAAACCTTAGGCAAAAGAGACTTAAAATTTCTTTGAGCTATGGTATTGCTAGGTTTACTTCTCGAAATTGTCACTTGAATTTTTTTAGTGGCAGACGTGATTACTTGTATATGATGATGTTCACTCTAACAAAGCATAAACAATAAAAAGTGTGTTTTCGATGTTGCAAAATTAAGACAATAAGTATAGATCCAAAGAAGAGAAATATGAAGACACCACTTCTCCTTTGGAGAGATAGAAGTCCCATGGTTATGGAACATTGCATATATTTTTTTGATATTTTTTGATGAATTTATAGGTTTTACTGACTTTTTTCTCTTCCTCTTTTCTTTTTTTCTTTATAGACATTCTTTGTTATGGGGGATGTCTCTCTGGGAGGAAGAAGGAAGAAGTTAGTGGGAAAAATGCTGGTGATATAGAAACCAAAAGTAGCAATAAAACTTTATTTTTTAAAAAGAAAATATATATTATTACAATATAGTGAAATATTTATAGATCATTGAGAAAAGAAGTAGGGTAAGCAGCTACCTGACAGTAAATACTATGGGAAATTTAAATTGTACTTTCCACATTTTCCAAGTCCTTCCATTCTTATCTCTTAAATATATCTGTCACATCTGGTCCCTACTTTTTATTTCCACTAATACTATGCTTGTTGAGGCCATCATCTCTTCTCCCACAGATAATTGCAACGATTTCCATTTTGTTCTTTTTGTTTCAGCTTACTCTCTTGTCCAGTCTCCAAAACATTGCACAAATAATCTTATTACATCACTCTTATTACTCAAAAGCTTTCAGTGATTATTAATGGTTGAGGAAACTATAAAATCCTGAATCTGGCCTTCAATCTTCTCTACAATATGACTTTGCTACCTATCTACCCTTATCGCAAACTACATATATGACTGCTATATTTTATACAAGTTATACCACCTGCTTCCCCACTCTTTTCATCATACCCACCCACATTTCTGTGTCTTTGTGCCATTTCCCTGGGCCTGAAATAGACTCTCACCTTCTTCCCTATTTCTATCCAGCAAAGCTTCTTGCGTTTTTAAAGGTCCCAAATGGAATGCAATGTCTTCCATGGATCTTCTCTGACCCTTCTCACCTCCATCAAGTGAAAGTAAACTATCCCTGTTCAAATTTTTCATGTAATTTTGCAAGGACCACTCATTTGCTCTCATTTCATAGGGTTGCTGTAAAATTCAATGAAATATGTGTAAACTACTTTGCAGACCTTAAAGTACCATATAATTGTTAAGTATTAGTTAGTCTCATACTTTCCTTAACGTCATAATCATTCATGTATTGGTTTATGAATCCATTATATTCTAAATTCTTGAGAGGAGGGAATGCATCCTATCTCTTTTTATAACTCTATTAGCTAATATAATGCTTTTACACAGAAGGTAGTTAATATGTGTTTGTTAGCTCTATGAGGGTAGGGAAATATTTTACTTTTGTTTTTATATCCTTTGCATCTATCACAGCATCTGAAAAATAGTAGGCATTTAATAAGTGCTTGCTGAATTGAAATGAATTCAAATTCAATTGTGTGTTGTTGTTTTTTAATGAGACTGAATTGATTTTCCATCAAAGCCACTGAAACTAAGTCAAGAACACTAATCGGCCCAAGGTAGGTTGGCCTCAGGTAGTACAATGCAGGGTCAGAAACTAGCTAGCCTATTGATAGGTTGTTTGTAAGTAAACCCATATTCTTAGTATAGCCAAATCATATGTGATTTTTTCTAGCTTGAAAAAAAAATGGTTAATACTACCTTTTCATTTTTGTTCATGGAAAAGGCAAGACCATAGTCACAGATCAAATGGATAAATCTACTGACTAGCATTAGGTTTTAGAATAAATAAGCCTTTAAAATTAGTTTTATGTTTTCCCATTGTAGGAAAATAAAGATCATTTCTAAGAAAAACATGGATCCAGTGTAGATATGGCACTTTTTGAAACTGCTTATCTATTTAAAATCAACTTAACCTTTGTTAAATATATGCTAGCTAGTAGATTTTAGTAGGTATCCTCCAGCCCTCTATGCAATGTATGTGATGGCTTTTGCCACCTTGTTAATAAAAGAAGCAGAGTGTTTCTAGCATCCTGGTTTTTTTGTGAAGCAAACAGCATGGTGCATCAAAGGCATGTTCAGAGATGTGACGTAAATTGAAATGGCAGTGTATCATAATGCAGCACAACAGGTGCACAAAATAGATGTTCAAAATGGTTTCTATTATTTGGCTTTTTTGGAATCAAATCAGAATCAAGAACAATAGTGGCCATTTCAGATAAATTACTTCTGCACATTCTTGCAGATTGAGCAGCTGGAAAGGAGGGAGGGGGAGGCGGGGGTGCTTGCTATTTGGAAGGTGGATGCAAATACACTGTGTATACAGTACATTAAGTTTTTTTGCCTCTCATCTGCACTGATAAAAGTAGCTTCCTTATGAGTATTACATGTTTTATTAATACCTCATTTAAACAATTAAATGGCACAACTCTGGATGCAGTTGCTAAGATAAAAGTTTACAGACAATCCATTATTTTACTCAGACAGCCCCTTTTAAAAGTCCACAGAGAAGCAATTTAGTAATTTAAGTCATAAACAGGGCTTTTGAATAAACTATTACCTCTCCATACAATTTTGAGCTAGGTAGTAATATTATTTCCCCTTTGTCTGGTGTCACTGAGGTAGAATTATTAATGATTTTAAGTGGGGGTGATGGACCTAGAGTCCTTTTTCCATATCATTATCATCTTCTGCCCACTCTCAGGTTGTTTTAGTTGCATTAGAGTTGTAATTTTTATGTTGGGAAAGGAAAGGTTTGTTATCTTTTTAATCCTTTATGCTAACATATACTCTCTTTTATTAGGCATAATTCAGAGAGAGAGAGAAAGATGTAGAAAGAGAGAGAGGAAAAAGGAGACAGAGTCTATTTAAGGGGGATATATAATTGGTTGTAGTGGGATTAAACTATTATTAGTATACACTACTAATGGATGACCTGCAAAGAACCTATGGCAAAGCCATTAATGAGTTATAAAGAAATGTAGGCAAGCTGAAGAGTATTTCTATTATTACAGTCCTATTTATACATATATTATTTTTCTATCATTTAAAATGAACTTGAGCTCATTTTAGTTATACATATATATACACACAGTTATTTTGTTATAAAGTTAACTCTTTCTTTTTTCATTTTTAACTTCTTTAGAATATTCTTAATACTCAATATGTGATTCTCAGTTAACAAAATAACCATCAATGATTATTAGTCTCTGATCATAATTTCAACCAGTATTTGTATACATATAATACACATACATACACATATAAATATACACATGCATATAGTATACACCTATTCACTCATATATGTATTTGTATACATATTTAGTGTATGCACATATGGTATAGTATATAGAATAACTGTCTGTATACATAGTAAAACATAACCTGTATAATAGACATATATAGAATATATATAAATATAATATAATATATATATATATGACCCAGATTATTAACAGAATAACCAAGTTATCATTTCTATCATTAGTCTGTGATCATAAATGCAACCAGGAGATGGGAGCACAACAGAAGTTTTATAATGTATTCATTTAAAAAAACAGTTAAATATTCAGAAGAAAAAACAGAAGCAGAAAATCATAGTGTGTTTTTATTTCAATGCTAAAACATTTCAGTGCCATTCCTTTTGTTAGCATCATAGGTGAAGGCCAAATGGAAAGTGAAAGTGAATATAGTTTCGAAGATGTGTTAGAGAACATGCTTAAGTGTATTTGATGGATAACTCTTTGGTAAAAGTGCATATCAGATGGATTACTCTCCACTTAAATTGTGTAAATATATACAAGAAATTCCTTGTGACTTATTTTTTCAATTCTTCTTACTGTAACATTTCTTTTAAGGCAATATAGGGTAAATTTAATGAGGCCAACGATATAACATTATTGACTCTTCTGAGCTATTCGCCAGTACCCATGATATATAATTTCAAGATATGCAATTTCAAGAAGGAATTGCTGCTACTTTTACTATAATTCATAATTTTGAATGTTTGTAAAGTGTCTAGAGCTCCCCAGAGAAAAATCACTCCATAATGATGGTGATTACTTTGAGGCTTCTGTATTTAAAGTTGTGTAACAATTAGTACTTGAAGTCTTAATCAAGTGCAAAGTTTGAATAATATTCTTCCCCTAGTGATTTTTCCCCTATAATTTGTATCCTGGGTTTGCCTGAATTTTCTTGGAGTTCCCTACATTTCCCTAATGTCCTGCCTTTCCAACACTGAATATTTTATCTAAAGGATGAAGGAACCAAATGATAGTGTTGTGACAGAAACCAAGTTTTGACCCTAAATGCAATGTTTATGTAAATAGTTTCACATGATAAGATGTTCAGTTGGATGTCACACATAAAAGGTCTGTTAGTCCAACTCCCTCCCCATAGAAACAGGATTCTGTCTTTTGATGTTCATTTTTGCTTTTACAAAATGGGTTTCAGTTTGCATTTATAAGCTACCAGGTAAAGGAATGAAAAGTTCTTTGCGTGAAAAAAAAAATGGCATTTTTTAAGATGTATGAAAACTTAGTGGTGGAAGAGATTTTCTCCTTTTTTATTCATTTTTATTGCTTTCCAAGTAAAAACTCCATAGACTCAGAAGCCAAAGGGCCTTTTGAAAAATGCCACTTTTAGGTTCCAGCCAACAGCCACAGCTGAACCGACAAGGGAGGGTTCTAACAAGACAGTTGCTAGCTGCCGGCTACAGTTCCCACTTTTGTTTCCTATGGAAACTAACATGGGGCAAATTGAAAGAGTGATTATTTTAAGGCTCCACTGTCTTTCCTGATCCAGTGTCTACAGTATTTTCATAGAAAATGGGAGCAGGAAAGGCAGGGGGAGATGTCAGACCTTGTCAGTTTCAGCTGTGGTTGTTGGCAGAGAACTGAAAGTCCTATTTTTCAAATAGGCTATGGAAATCTGTGCCACTTTTTACTTTCAAAATGAAAATGCAAGTTGAACATCTACTTCACCTTTACCTGTTCTTTTCCTTCTTTGTGCATCATAAAGTGCCAAGAGGAAAAATGGCAAAATTCTTCCATGATGGTGAAGGTCTACCCTGCCCAAACCTATATCTGTAAATCATTGCAGCATTGGGGGTTCACTTTTAACTACGTAGGTATCACTGAATTTGTTGGTGAGTTTAGTCATCTTAATTATTCAGGGGGTGACAATCCAGCTGGTGGATTATCCAGGTCTTTTTCACCACTACACTCCACTTTGTTCCCCTGTTGCCTACTACTGAAATATTTTGTCATTCATTAGTACTGTCATCAGAAAAAGAGGGGAGGAGAAATAAGGAGGAACTCAAATCTGCCTGCTAAGGAGAAGACAATGAAAGCATTCATTGGTCAGAAGGCTGAAATTGGTGATTTGAATAAAAGACTGTATTATATGTGTTTGGGTTACATTTATCCTGTGTGTGCACCATTTCCACTTCTGCGAACATACTTTTAATGGATACATTTCCTATATCTTAACCCTGTCTTTTTTCTTTTATATTCAGCTATTTTTAAAATCCCATTCATCCTCAATTTATTTTCCATTGCTATATGATAGTTTGGGCAATGTTAAATTTTTAATGGGAATTTTGTTTTCAGGATGATAGACTATATCTTTCTGTATTTGGGAAGGTTTTCTTAGAGAATGTAATGGTGCCATAGATAATCATTTCTTCAAGATGAATCCATTGACTAACAAGTAAGTCCCTTGCAACAGAAAAATATCTATCTAGAAAATTGTGACCATTTTT
Organism: Gracilinanus agilis; assembly: GCF_016433145.1. Taxonomy (NCBI): domain Eukaryota; kingdom Metazoa; phylum Chordata; class Mammalia; order Didelphimorphia; family Didelphidae; genus Gracilinanus; species Gracilinanus agilis. Next base: position 496,517,105 of record NC_058132.1, read on the forward strand.
TAAGCATGTTGGTTTTGGGGAAAAGGTCACATAGCTAGAATTTTAAAAGGAACATCATTGGTGTGATTCCAGTTCTGAAAAAGTTATCCTGCTATGTATTTTTTAGCTTGTCAAAAGAAGCTTAGGTGTTCCATGCCAGCATTTCAGCTATTTTTTCAACTACCCTTTTACATTTTGTCTTGTCAAGTCATTCAAAAATTCTCTTATCCCTCTGAATGTTATACAACCAAGATTGCATCTTAAATTTCAAGCTTAGACCAGTTGATAATGAAGAATTTAATTTCCTTATTTGCCTCACTTTCCTCATCTAGAGATCTAGAGAAGGAAATGGCAAACTGCTCCAGAGTCTTTATTAAGAAAACACTAAAGGGGGGGCAGCTGAGTAGCTCAGTGGGTTGAGAGTCAGGCCTAGAGACAAGAGGTCCTAGGTTCAAATCCGGCCTCAGACACTTCCCAGCTGGGTAAGTCACTTGACTCCCATTGCTCACCCTTACCACTCTTCCACCTAGGAGCCAATACACAGAAGTTAAGGGTTAAAAAAAAAAAAAGAAAACCCTAAGTGAGATCGTCAAGAGTCAGACACAACTGAAAGGACTCAATGACAATAACAACAGAGGAAAATTATGGAGGAAAGTGATATGTTCTTGTTCTGTATATTCACATATTGCCTTACTTAACACATTAGATTTTTAAAAGATTGAATATCAGATTAGAAGGACTTTAAGGTAGTTTTAATATTGGTAGGGAAATGCAGGTACAGACATTATTTGTATTGTGTATAAAGAGAAGAAAAAATAACAAATCTCTGATATTTATTTTCAAAGGGAAATACCATCTTTTAAGAGAAAAGTAAGAGGCATATAGCCATAATAATAAAATCCCATTTGTCAAATAGAGTACTGTTAATGAACAAAATAGATACAGCTATTTCAGGCATAGAAGGAAACAAACACTATAGTACATATGTGGAAAAGTCTAAAATTAGATTGGTAATATTCATTCATGAAACACGATCAATTGTGGGCAGTTTGGTGGTTTAGCAGATAGAAGGCCAGTCCTAGAGTCAGGATGACTCCTCTTCCTGAGTTGAGATTTGTCCTCAGATATTTACTGGTTGTGTGACCCCTGACAAGTCATTTAATCCTATTGGCCTCAGTTTCATTATCTGTAAAATCAGCTGGATAAGGAAATGACAACTACTCTAATACCTTTGCCAAGAAAATTCCAAACGGGGTCATGAACATTTGGACTTGACTGAACAAGTGTCAATTATACCTACTTTTGTCTAAAGACAAAAAATAAAAATAATTTCTGCACTCAGAACTTATTTTCTACTAAAAAACTATTAAATGGTTTGAAACTCCCATAAAATTCAATATACAAAAAAGCTGTTAAAGAAAAAAGCAAATTTGTTAAGTAAAAATTAAAGATTTGAATGGTGTTGGTTGTTAACTCTAAGTTTCTAAAATAAGTAAACAGATAACCAGGGAAGATGAAAACAAATGAAAGTTCAAGTAAGTGTACAAAGAGTTTATTATTGTAATAAAAACTTAGAAGAAAATTAATCTAAAATATCTGATAATAAGTATAATCATTATTGTATTGAGAAGTAATTGGGCATAAATAATTGAATGAATAAAGCATTTATTAAGTACTTACTATGTGAAAATCTCTGTGATAAGTGAAGGGATGCAAATAGAAAAGTAAGATGATTCTTTCTACCAAGAAAGCCATATTCTAATGGGGGTGATGCCACATAGAGAACATTTAAGGTGCAAGTCAGATAGAAATGTCCCATGACCTCATAGGATGCAGTTACAGGGCACATGTTAATGCTTCTTCTTCAACGTCATTTCCATTGACAAAATCTTATCAGACTCTGATATCAGTTGTTACCATTTGATGGTCCCAAGTATTTTGGTGATAATAACCACATTTTCTAGGTGCTCTTTAGAACCTGCAAGAGCAATTACTAGGGTGCATCTCTATATGGATTGATTCTCAGGGTAATGGCCCCAGGAACTTACCTGAAGTGTTACTATTCCAAAAGTTTTTTTTGTTTCAGGATCCTTATCTTTCTTCATAGGAAGGAAATCTTACAAGAAGAAATGGTGGTGGTGGTAGTGATGGTGATTTGATTTGTTGGTCACATACTATTTTCTGTCTCTCCCTCGAGGTACTCTGTTGCTTCAGGTAAGCTGGCTTGCCTGCTATAGGGGTACAGTTAGTTGACAATTGTTGGGGATGGATGCCCCCTCTCCATATGAATTGCTTGCTTTAATGATAGTTGCGAGAACTGATCTAGAAGCAAGATCAGTGGCTGTGAGGGATGTTCCCATTTCTAGGGTGCTTGTGCTCATCTGCCTCTTATTGTCAGTTGGTCAGTCATTGTTGCTGGTGGTATGAAGAAGGTAAATTTAGTCACTCACTATAATAATTTCTTCAATAAATGATGGCTGCAGGATCTAGACTCAAAGCAGATTTTGTGGTTTGGGGAGACACTGTTAATCCCAAGGCATTTAGGCACAGGGTCCTGGGCTGTTTTCATCAGGGTTTGAAGTGAGATGGTGGTCTAGGTGGTCATGGAGGTTGGATTTCCCCGGCACATGCTGTCTTCTGGCTTTCCCTCAGAGTCTAACATTTAATAAATAAATTATTAAGTATAAAGGAGTTCATAGAAATGACTATAACTATAACTACTTTTGTACTACAAAACTATGTTTTTAATTTTTCTTCTCTATGCAGGATCTATATTCACCATTGACATCAATTTTTTTCTGAAATTATGTGGCACTTAATCATTCAGTGCCACGAATATATATTAAGCACCTATTTACATTATATTAAGAACTTGTACTATACATAAGAAAATATCATCAGCTCAGAAAAAATTAAAAAATGCATATAAGCCCACACATATTTTTGAATATTGTTCTATCAGGGTTAATATTGTTTCACTACCTACCCAACTCACCTCATGACACAAGTCTAAGTTTCCCTATTCTCTGTTTGTGAGCTCCCATTCTCCACATATAAAGCAACCCAGTAGACTTTATAGTTCTATTTCCTGTTTCCCACTCTACGGAATTTTCTGGGTGCTGGGGAATTTACAGCAGCATAAATTCTGGGTCAAAAGTTTGTGGATTTCTTGCCTTGAGGATCATCATTGTGTGAGAAGTGAGGAGCAAAGCAAAGAAAGGTTATAGGCATAATGTAGAAAAGATTCAGTGAAAATGAATAATGGTTCTCCTGAATCCCAAAGTCTTGTAAATGAGGAGTTATAGTTAAGAGAATCCGAAGCCTGAGAGCGGGAGGTAATCGAAGTAATTTTTTATAATTAAAACATCTTTATGTTTTGAACCAGGCTTTGTCATACGATGATTTCAGATATAAGATGAAGATTCATCCTTTCCAAAACATTTCCTGACCATTGTGATATTGACCAAAATTGCTAAAGCAGAAAATAAAGCCTTTCACCCATGGAAAATGCTTTAAAATGTGAAAGTATGAAAGAGTTAATGCTTTGCTCTGCATAAATTTCCAAACAAAGTGTAAAGAATATCAGATGCTTTCCTGTTTTGATAGGTAGAGGGAGGAAGTTAGACATCAAAAAAGTACTGGTTACCTGAGGGGCAGGGAAGAGGTCATGCAGAGGGAAAGGGAAGAGAGTGAAGAAGCTAGGGATTCTAAGAACAGGCTGGCATTGTTCATCTTCATCTGTGTATGGACAAATAGAAGCTGTGTGTAATTGTGTTTAGAGTCCTAAGAGTCTGTGCTGATTTTAGTAGGAACTGTTTATATGCCTTTTTAGTAAACTCGTACTGTATTTTTGTATCTAACAATTAACTAATAAGAAGGATAAGGGAAGATATTTTATATTTTGTGTCCTGTAGAATCACTTGTATTTCATGCAAGTGGTTTTAAAATTTTAATTCTTAGATCAAATTACCATTTATATGAAATGATTTCTTATTGTCTCTTCTGTATTTTGAAAGATGACACCTTACTTCATCTATTCCTGAGAGAGAGAGACAGAAAGAAAAAGAGAGAGAAATAAGATTAGATTGCAGAATCAAAAATCTTTACTTTTTCAAATATCAACTTATAATTTAAAAATAATTTGCCTAATATTAAAAATATATTTTATAAATAGTTTTCAGAAAGTTTTTGGCTTCTAATGTACTTGTCCTATCTGCAATACTTAATGAACATTACCTGCCACACATTGTTCCTCTCCGATTAACATCCTGATGTTTGTTACATATTGAATGCCATAATATTCTCTTTCTTCAATGAGTGCACTGCCTGGCCCACAGTCTTTCTCACCACCAAATTTCTTTCCTCATACCAAGTATATTTTTCATATTTATGCTTCCTCAAATAGCCTAACCTCCCAGTTTTTCAATCTACTCAGTTCTTATGACCTACTCCTCTTTACCTCAAGTACACGTTTGATTTAAACATCACACATAAGAGTTCTACTTCTGGATTCATGAACTTTGAAGTTCTTTTATCTGATCAGAACCTATCATTTGGGGCAGCTACATGGCATGGAGAATAGAGTGCCAGGCCTTCAGTCAAGGAGATCTGGGTTCAAATGTGACCAGAGACATTTATTAGCTTATGACCATGAGCAAGTCATTTAATCCTCTTTGTCTCAGTTTTCTCATCAACAAAATGAGCTGGAGAAGGAATTGGCACACCGGTACAGTATCTTTGTCAAAAAATATGGGATCACAGAGTCAAATATGACTGAAAATGAGTCAAAACCAAGTCTATCATTCTACTTTTCTTTTATGACTTCTAATTATGTTCTTCACATTTACCATGGCCTCTAATCTCTCCACTGTCCATTTATTTCCCAAGAGATCATTCCTGCACCAACTGCACTCTCTTCCCTTCCCTATATTAATGCTTCATTGAACCAATTCAACATCATTCTCTACACTGAAGTTGTTGTCTCTTACCCTCTTAATCTATCACCAAACGTGACTTGCTAAACCTCAACCCTGGATTCTCCCAACCATTCAGTGATTTTTCACTCTTACTCAAGAAAGTCATGGGAACTGAGTGACTTGAGCAATGAAAAGTTAGAATAAGGAACCATGAATGTTTATTTTAAAGTACCTCAGCATGAGGGAAAATGTTGTGATGAGAAAGCCTGTGAGCCAGGCACTGAATTCATTGAAGAAAAAAGGAGAATGTTCCGGTAGGTAATGGAGCTAGAGGAAATCATAAAATTGTGCTATCTGGACCTTTCACAAATTTATATTAGACACTCTCAACTGGACCTTCATCACAGCAAGCATATTTTTATACTTTACTAATCAACTGACCATCCAATATACCATTATTTTTTTCCCTCTCTCTCCTTGCCCCTTATAGCATAGCCTCACTCTCTCAGATGAGGACCTTGCTTTCACTGAAAAAAAATTGAAAACATTCACTGAAAGTTCCTACTTTGCCTCTCCTCCTTAGCTCAGATTGAGATATTTGTTGTTGTTCAGTTGTTTTCAATAATGTCTTATTCTTTGTGACCCCATTTGGGGTTTTCTTGACAAAGATACTAAAATGGGTTGCCATTTCCTTCTCCAGCTTATTTTACAGATGAGGCAATGGAAACTCACAGTGTTAAGTTACTTGTCCTGGGTCACACAGTTACTAAGTATCTGAGGCTGGATTTGAACTCAGGAAGATGAATCATCCTGTGTCAAGGCCTGGCACCATACCACCTAGCTGCCCAACAATGATAGCTGTGCATGAAGACAAACCTCTTAATATGCACTCTTAATTCTATTCTATCCCATATCTCCAGTAGATTGCTACCTCTATTTCTCCACTTTAATCTTCAATCTCAAAATGTACAAGTCTAATGCAAAACTTACCACTTTTCCTCTAAAAGCTTTCTTTCTTCCTTCTTTATTCACCCATTAGTAGCAAGTATACTTCCATGGTCTCATTCACTTAGTCACAACTTCAATGTCTTCCTTTACTGTTCACTTAGATCAATCCTAAATCTTGACACCTCTACTTATTAATAGCTATTAATAGCTCTCATAAATTTCCCCTTCTCTCCATATGCAGTCACTATCCTCAAATAGGCCCTTATCACCTCATTCCTGTGCTGTTGCAGTAGCCTTCTACTTGGCCTCCCTGCCTCAAGACCCTAGCCATTCCAGTATATCTTCCATTTAGCTGGCAAAATTATTTTCCTAAAATATAGATCTGACCAAGTCTCTGACTTCCCCACCTCCCTGTCCATATACTCATTGAACTCCAGTGGGTATCTATTTTATCTAGAATGAAATATAAAATCGTCCATTTGGCTTTTAAATTTCTTCACAATACGACTCTTTCACACATTTTCAGTCTTCTTATACTTCAAGACTTAGCTAAAATCCTCCCTTACTCAAAAAATTTCTCCAGACTCCCTCCCTTCTAGTGACTTTTCTACCTACTGAAATTATCTGTTATATTCTATATTCCTCAGCAGAATGTAACCTTCTTAAGCATAATAAATGTTATGTCTTTTTAAGTTTGTCCCTACTACCAGATATAGTACCCTGTACAAAAATAAATATTTAATAATTCTTTGTTTAGTGGAATTTTACTGAATTTAGGATGTGATATAAAATTCTGGATGAAATTACAAAGACTATAATAGACATGATTGCTCCTAAGAGCTTGACAATTAAATAACTAATTTCAAGCAAATAAGAACAAACCAATACAAATTAAGGCTCAAAAGCAGAGGAATATATGCATTGCTTTTCTTTTTTTAGGCCTTATCTACTTTTATATGATTTTTTGGTCACAATAACATAATGATGAAACAGAAAGTACAGATATCATCACCTACCTATCTCATTAGTTTGCTATTTGCTATGAGGAAAGTTCTTGGTAAACTTTAAAATTATATATAATATGAGCTATCATTATCTTAATTTTACAAATTAAATAACCAAAATTGAAAGCCATTGAGTTACTTGACCAAATTTACTCAACTAGGAGCTAGCAAAGCTCAAATTCAAAACTTCTGTTTCTCAATTGATTTCATTTTCCATCAAAGCCATAATAAGAAAATATTAATAGGGATCTCCCCAAGGGTGCTGAAAACCAAGGGGATATACTTTTTATGCACCATGACCATTTCTCTCAAATCAACTTTGTATTTGACTGAGCTGCTCTACCAGGTGGTACAAGGGTGTTCTAAGTCACCACTTACAGGTTTCCATCACTTAGTGGGTTTCTTTAAGTGCCTTCTTCCCCAATACCTATAAGAGTGAGAGTCAAACTTCTCCCTTTCAAATGTATCATCCTTAGCCAGATAGTCTCAATCACCATTATCCAGTCCAACTCCAGCCAAATGTGTTGCGTTTTTTTCCTTTTAGGTAAAATATCTGTAATTACACTGCTGCTTTCCTTTACATTGCACTCTTGTTGTGAATTTTTTTGAGTGCCAAGAAGATGAGAAAGGCATTTTGACCATTATGGCAACCTTATAATCAGTAAGTAATTTAAAATCTATTCCTCTATGCCTCCCAATTTAGCATTTCATCAGTTAAAGAGTCAATTGTTATAGAATTACTTAAAGAAAAATGTAAGAATATCTAGTGAAATGTAAGTGTATTTCATTTTTAGACTATCAAAAGCTAACCTTTAAAAACCCATTTAAAAATTACTACTATCCCTTGTAGTCCTTTTTTTTCAAGTAACATAAATTATATCTCTAGCATCTTGCCCCTTTTCTCTACTCACACAGCTTAGTTCAGACCCTTGTCACCTCTTATATAGAATATGGCCTCCTAACTGGTCTTCCTGCTTCATATCTCTCAGCCCTTCAAGCCATCCTATACTCAACTGCCAAATAAATTCCCTTAACCAGAAACTTGACCATGTGACTCTCCTCCGCTCAACCAACTCCAGTAGCTAACTATTGCATCTAGAATAAAATATAAATTTCTTTGGCCCAGTCTATCTTCCTATCTTTACTTATCTTTACTTTGCTTCACATTCTGCAATCCAGTCAAAATAGCTTTCTCTGTGGTACTCACTCATGAGGATGCTAAAAGAAAATCTTTATTTAAAGAGAAAACCCACCAGAGTTCCTTTAGGCTGAAATTTATTGCCCCCTTAAACCCTGAATCCTCTCAGATTCAAAGCTCCCTCCCCGGCACGAGATTGGTCCTTATATAGACCAATCCTATGCCAGGAATTAAGAGGACGGGACCCTGGTCCACGCTGGGGGATGCAGTTCCCCCAGTCACAACACTTCAAAGCATACACTCAGAATACTCCATCTTTCATTTCTGCACCTGCCTTATCACTGGTTATCCCCATGCTTTGAATGCACTTCTTAATAGTGGCTCTCTACCTTTAAGATGAAACTCAGGCACAATCATCAGCCTGAAATATCTTCTGATCTACCCAACTGTTTTATTGTCCTCTCTCCCAAGTAACTTTGTATTTAACTATTTTGGGTCATGTACAAATAATTTTATATTTATTACTGTACATTTATGCTGCATGTATGTTTATGTGTAGTTATCATCTCCATTTGAATTTAAGTTCATTTTAAGAAGATTGTTTCATTTTTAGCACTTGTATGTCACCATCTCAGAATAGTGCCTGGTACTTTTTCATAAATATTTGCTCATCGATTAGCTAATAGATATACATATATAAACAGCCATAAATATTATTAAATTATAGGGTCCTATAGAGGATTATTAATTCATTTTAATTAACAATATGATTTATTGATTTAAATATATAGGTTTGTGAATATGGGTTGAATTTTATAGGTTTTTAGTCATTTGATCTGGAATATTTTTGATGATGAAAATAGGTGAAATATCCAGGCTTACTAAGTCTTCATTTTATTCTAGGCACAACTCCTGAATCTTTGGGGTTTTTTCCTATTCTTCTCCCACCACCCCCACCTCAGTCCTTTCTCCCTCTTTTCAGCTCCCTTTTATACATTGCCTTTCTCTATTAGAATGTAAGATCCTTGGGGGCAAGGGCTGTCTTTCTGCTCATTTTTGTATATCCAATGCTAAGAACTCTGGTTGGCACATAGTAAATGCTTAATAAGTGGTCTTTGATTGGACTTAATCAGAGGTAATACATGTACAATTTATTTATATATAATAGTGCATTATACAAATATTAGTTGTTCTTATTATTAAAATACAGTGTTGAGTCCTTTCAGTCATGTTCAATTCTTTGTGATATCATTTGAATTTTTCTTAGCAAAAATATTGGAATAGTTTTGTCATTTTTCTCGAGCCCATTTTATTAATGAAGAAACTGAGGCAATTAATTTTAAGTGACTTTCCCAGGGTCACACAGCTAGTAAATGACCAAGCCCAAATTGGAACTTGGATGACTCCAAGCCTGGCACTCTATACACTGTGCTGCCTCTCTGTCCCATTTGAAATTTAGACATTTTTTACTGGGAGGAGAAGTAGAGGAATGAACCAAAAGTTTATGCCTGAGTAAAGTGTATAATAATAATTAAGTGAACAGATGCTTAAAATGATATCACTAATGTCATTTATCCTGAATTTTTCAGGCTACTATCTACCTTTCCTAGAAAGAGATAAATGACAAAATGTCATCAAGAACTTATTTTAGATATATTCACATACAGATACAACTTCCAAGGGATATCTTTGTTGTCAATAGAAATTCATCCCAGTCTTCTATACTTTCTATATATTTTGTCCAGCATAATGAGAATTGATGTTTAGAATGATTACCCCGAGGCCCTGCAAGATCTTGAATCATCAAAGAAAAATTCAATTATATTCAGTGTATTGGACTTACTAAAGCAAGAAAGTAAAATAATACAGTTTATAAAGATTTTTAACATCCAGTACTAAAGCAAAGTATTTTCTATTTAACTCTCAGTTAACCAGAAAATGGAATTAAATGAAGATTCAGGTAGGTTAGTTAATTGCAGTTATATGGCCAGCAATTAGGTTCAAAAGCAGAGTGTTAATAATTCACATTTTGCTGATAAAAAGATCTTCGGGTGTTCAACAAACCCAATATGCTAAGCCTAAGCAACAATTTGAGGGAAAAGGGCAATTGGTACCTAAGATATTAAGCTTTTGCTATTTTTACTAAAAAAAAATCAACAAAGTACATTTACCAAAAACCATTAATGAACTACTTATTAGCCATGGTTAAACCAAACATTCGAGTAAATGAATAATAGAATTTCATGTTCTAGGATCAGATCTTTCTACTTTGCTTTTATTTCATTAAAATCTGGCATAATCTTAGGTCTTTCAACTCAATTCTCTTGTGCCTTTGAAAAAAACAAACTGGTAAAGTTCCATTAAAACATGAACTGTGGATTTTGCATTCTGGAAAACTCTTTGCTGGTATGTGGCCAGGCAATAGTTTTTAGAATTCTTCTTGGAGAGTGAATATGGAATATGGTCTTTAAAATAATAGAATAAGATATTATTAGAGCTCTTTCAACCTGTTACATTCAACCAGAGGAGTTATATATATTGCTTTTCTGAGGCTTTGGAATGAGCATGTCCTTAGAATGAATCCAAACGAGGGACAAAAAGCCTTTTGTTTCAAGGCTTCACAAATGTGGAATCAGTCACCAGTTGATTTAAGAACAATTGGAAGCTTTTCCTGTTTTAAGATAGAGCTGAAACAATACCTCATGATGACTAGAAGTTGTGGTAATTGTTTTAATTGATGTTATTCTTGTGTTATCTTGGTTTATTGTTTATTTATATGCATTTGCTTATCACAGGTCATGCTTGAAAATGGGCTTTCAGCTCAATTTACATACCAAGTTAACAAATAAATCAATGTATGTATGTATATTTTTCAGCCACACTTGTTTATATCAGATGGCCCTGCCATATGTATTCTACATACATTTCATGCCCACATGTTTATATCACATGGTTAATCCATCTGAGATTGATTTCAACTTGACTTTTAAGTCTTTAGGACTAACAGAGCCAATATGTATCTCCAAATGCAAGCTGAAATTATTATTTAACCATAAGAGAACAAAAAAGACCTAATGTTTTTTAACTATTTGCCATGGATCTATCTGAAGTCTTTTTATCTGTGTAAATTGTAAGATTTTCCTGAAGTATTATATAATGCACACACACAAATAAACACATGCAATACTACCACATGTATGTGCATAAATATACCTACATATGTATATACAATCACCTACAACATATGTGTGTGTCTATATGTTGCATATATATATATATATATATGTCTATGTAACATATACCCAAACACATACCCACACCACCTTTTTTCAGTTCTGTAATTTCACTCTCAAGTTCCTCGGTCCAGTCTTACCCACCTCCCACATCATTAAAAACAAAAGGACTTACAAATAAAGCCTCTGATAGCATCACTTATGCAGAAATGCATTCTAGCAGCAAGCATTATATCACAGCTAATAAAAGAAAAGTGAGTTAGCTTTGCCCACTATTTATATATGATAAATGTCAACATATGTATTCCTACCTGTCTTTGCCTATCCCATGGAAAGATCATGGAAAATAAACCAACCAACCAATATACAAAGAAAATACAATGAAGGGGAAAAGAGTCATTATTTCATCTATTCCATTTACAAAATCATAAGACAGAAATGCACATCTGGAAAATATGTTTTCCTCAAAGCTTCATATTGACAATATGTTAATTCATAAATAATTGCTGTGGTGCAGTCTTCCTTGATAGCGGCCCCTACCTTTTGTATTCCCATACCATGTACTCCACTTAGATTGTGTAGCTATAGTGGACAAAAACAAATTTTATGAACCTGCTACATTGGTATAGAAAATTATTTCATCACTCATAATGGAAAATAATTCCATTTACAAGTAGCTTTGGGGGATTCGCTGGGCATTTGCAAGAGTAAACATGTAATAGAGAGCTAAAATATCTCTTCTCCGGGATTTATCCTTGAAAGCTGTATACCAATTACATTTTACTTTTAAAATGTAAAAAATTAAACATTTTGAGTATCCTTTTATTGTTCTTAATATCTAAGCATAGCAGTTTATAAACATATCTTTGAAGGAGGGGTAGGGGGAGAGAGGGAAGGGTTGAGATGCACAGTGTGTAATGTAGTATGAAAAAACCTGAAGAAGCTATTAGGGTCCATTGTGTCAATCCAGCTGCTACACATGCATACCAAGTCCACGTGTTAAAAACGCTTATGAAGTTTTTCTTAGGGAAAAAAATTCCATAAGTGCACACACAATAGTGCATTTTAAACCTTCATCCTTTTTTTCTACTTTCAAAAATCTGTGTAATTAAACATCATTCTATTTTTTTTATTTTTTGTATATTTCCATCTTCAAGCCAATGTGTGTGTTATTTTCTGAGTACAGCTAATGTAGATATTAATCAGCTAATTTCCATATCTCTTGACTAACCACTATTGGTTAACATAAAGTAGGCATATTCCATTTCAAGAAACTGGTAAATATTTGGCATGGGGTAAGGTTAGGTTTGGTATCATAGTTGTTTAGGATGGTGCACAATATTTTCCCTCCATAAATTACCAGTAATCGGAATTTCTTTTCATTGTAGGAAAATCTCTTTTCCTTATTTCTTTTTTCCAAGTCACTTTTGATGATATATATATATATATATATGTGTGTATGTATGTATATATATATGTAAATTTTAACCCAAAAATTACATCTCAGAGTTTCCCATGTTGGATAATGTTGAAGAATAACTAGTTAATCCTGACATTATCATGCTGTATGTGCATACCATGAAATTGAAATATTTTTCAAATGTCTGTGTCATAGTATAAAGTCTAGGGTATTTTATGTTATATAAACTATATGTATTCCAAGAGAATTATAATTTGGGCACCTATAATTTTAAACTCTAATATGCCTTCTATGGTGCATTGCAACTTGTTCAGTTTATAGAGATGTAGTAATACCTTCAGGATGCTCTAGAATCGTTTAGTGTGTTAGAAGAGTCTAATTTGCTAAATGGACCCTAGTGACCAAAAAGAGTCAATGAGACTCGAAATTATCTACAGTTTGAAGCTAGAATCATGTTTGCCATTTTAACAATCCCACACAGCTTCCCCTAGAGGTGAAGAACATTTAATAAGATCAGAACCTACAGAACTAGTAAGCAGTCTTATATCCTGAGATAACTAAAAGATAGAGACTATAAAAGTCATTTTTTAAACAGAAAAGACACAGAACTTTGAAGTAAGATAGACATTAAAGATAATTTAATCAACCCTGTCCACCTATAAATTTTTGCATATAAATAAACTCCGGATTAGGAAGATAGAGTGACTTAGCCAAGATCACACATCAAATTACTGGACCAGTTTAACAACAACAGCAACAACCAAGATAACAAGCAATAATATAGTGCTTAAAGGTTTGCAAAATACTTTATAAAACCTATGTCTTCTGGGGCCCACTCCAAAACTCTACTCATTAGACTATATTGGGTATCCAGCAAGAATCATAGCTTTAATTTAATAAAGAAAATAAATTAGATCAATGTTCATTTGTTTATATTTGAGTTAGGTATGAACTACATTATGATGTAGAGTTTTTAGCAGCTATTAAACATTTACTATCTGCCAGGAAGTGTGCTAAGTGCTGGAGATACAAGCAAAAACAGATAAAACAGTTGAGAACATACATAGTCCTGTTGGCCAAAGAAAAATGCTTTGTACAGGGATGGTTAGTGGAACAGCAGGACAATCACCTGGCATATCCCTTCCAAAACAGTCATTGTTTGTTTGTTTATGGTTCTTTACAAGGTGAAGAGAGGCTGACATGTATGAATAGAAGAGGAGAAGATGATAGGGTAAAGAAATGTGGTTTGATCAGGAGCTGGCTGGATAAGCATGGTTTCTCACTAATCAGTAAAGCATGACTTCTATTAGGAGTTCACAGTTAGAGGGAGCTATAACAGGTGTATGCCCAGAGAATGGGAAATGGCAAAGATAAAAGAACTGGAATTTATGCTTTCCAGGAGATAGTCTTCAAAAAACTCAGGAACACTGGAACATTCAATTCATCAAGAATTTTACATAATCTAAAGAGCTTAATCCATTTCAAGAGAGAGAAGAGAGAGAACTGATGAACCCTGAATACATACTGAAGCATTTTTTCCATTTTATTTTTCTTTTGCAACATGGCTAAAATGGAATGTATTTTGCATGACTTGGCATGTAAAATGTATATCATCTTGCTTGCCTTCTCAAAATGGGAGGGAAGGAAGAATGGAGAAAGAATTTGGAACTCAAATTTTTAAAAACTGAATAATAAAAATAAATAAGTGAGATTTTAAAAAACAAATGCTCAATCCATCCCCTCCTACAGTTTGCTTCATGACTTTAAACAAACCACTTAACCTCTCTAATTCTCAGTTTCCTCATCTATAGAATGAGAGGTTTGGATTTTATGGCCTGCTTTTTCAGTAATCCAGGTAGTAGATTAGGAATGACATTTAGAGAAATTTCAATTTTGGTGGAGGCAAGGGAATAGATTTGATATTTGCTGTGGAGAAATAATTAAGACCTCCTAAGGACTGACTGAACATTCAGAGTGAAGATGATTCCTATGTAACCAACTTGCATCACAAGAATGCAAGACAGAAATTTGCTCCAAAAGCAATCTAGATAAAAAGATGGGTGTAAGGAGAGAAGTAATGAGTTTTGATAATAAATATTAAGTATTTTTGTAGTACTCTATAAACTTTATTATTCTTGTTTTCTCATTCTTCTTACATTTCTAGGATTACAGATTTAGAGACTTAGAGGGCATGTAGTTCAATATTTTTATTTTATAGTTGATGAAACTAAACTCCAGAGGCTGAATGACTTCTCAAAGATTATATGCATAGTGAGTGACAGAGCAGGGATTTGAACCCATCTTCTCATAATCCCAAAATCAGAATTTTCTCTTCTGTACTAAATTCAGCTATAAATGGTCTTGGTCAAATTCCTATATTGCTATTCTTTACACATGTTTTATTTTTGGCAAGACTATAATGGTTAGTGTATAAATTTATTGATTTTTGTAAATTAAAAAATTTTGTAATTAAAAATGATCATCTTATCTTTAAGAGACCTCAATGGTGTTATTTTGAAGGCAATGATATGTACTTCATCCTGTTCCCACAGGACTTCTTCTAGGTCTCTATCCTTTGAAAGCTTTTCATATGTGTAGTTTGAAAGTTATGAGTGCTTGAATTGATGGCATCTATCAAAACCATTCTTAAAATTTTATAGGTCAAAGCCATGTCTAGATGATCATGACCATAGTTTTATCTGTGAAGATTCCCTAATTACAGTACTAGTTGTTAAATTTTTATTTTTTTTATTTTATTTTTAATTTTTTTTAAACCCTTGTACTTCGGTGTATTGTCTCATAGGTGGAAGATTGGTAAGGGTGGGCAATGGGGGTCAAGTGACTTGCCCAGGGTCACACAGCTGGGAAGTGGCTGAGGCCGGGTTTGAACCTAGGACCTCCTGTCTCTAGGCCTGACTCTCACTCCACTGAGCTACCCAGCTACCCCCTAAATTTTTAAAGACACTTAGAAATTTTGTTTATAATAAAGAGATTTGGGATCTGTGAATTTATGCAGGATAATGAACTTCTGGTATATAATTCTAGCCACTTGATCATATCTTCCTAGTAATTCAGTAGACACTAAATATTTTTAACCTCTGGTGATATTACACAGTTTCTAACATTTCTTTGTAAAATCTGAATCAGTCAAATGCATCAGGGCCATTTAAAAAGTAATTATGACTTACTTGTCTATGGTTTCTGATGGGTTTGACTTGTTCTCATATCGCCGTTATAAATTAAAACATCTATAAATGAATCCACATAGCCCTATAACTATTTCAGACTTTGAACTAACATTGACCAGTTCTACCTTTTGTCATTTTTTGCCAGTTTACTAGGTGTGAGATAAAACCAAAAGTTATTTTGATTTGTATTTTCTTGATTATTATTTTTAACTTAGAGAATGCTAAGCTTGTTAGGTTTCGCTATTTTCCTTTGCATAATAGCTTGTCTATTGTATGTTTCTCTTAATTTTCTATGTATCTTGAAAATTAAAATCTAATTAGAGGCATTTGATAAAAATAATTTTGTCCCAGGTTATTGTTTCCCTTCTTGTTCATGATGCATTATTTTTGTTTATGCAAATACTCTCTCAATTCAATTTAATACAAATTATCTATTTTATTCTGTAATCATATCCCTTGTTTGGTTAAGAATATGTCACTTTCCCATATCAGTGCAAAGCATATAATTTGCTGCTCTTCTGGTTATTTCTGATTGTATAATTTTTAATATTTAGGAAATATCGGTTTTTATATTATAAAATGTGGTGTAAGAGGTTGGTCTAAGCCTAATTTCTGCCAGCCTGATTTCTAATTCTCCTAGCATAGGGGATTCTTTTTTTAAGGCATTGTTAGAGAATAGGGAGTTCTTTAAAGTTCTTTAAAACTTCTTTTAAAATGATTACTTTAAGGTAATTTATGTTTGTGGGTTTATTGAGTTACTACAAATAAATTTTGTTATTATTTTGTCTACTTTTATAAAATATTCTTTTGATATTTTGACTAGTGTAGCATTGTATATGTAAATAACAAAGGTTATAATTTTTATTATATGGATTTAACCCAGCTATGAGTACCAAATATCCTTCTATTTATTTGATATTCTTATTTTCTTAAAGATTTTATTTTTGTATCTATATACATATCAAATATGCTTCTTAAATTGATTCCCAAACCTTTCATGAATATTTTAATTTTGTTCAATAGGTTTTCCTTTTTCCATTATTTCCTCAGACTTTGTTATTATTTTGTAGAAACACTGTTGATTTTGTAAATTTCTTTTGTAGCTTGAAATGCTGCTGAAGCTATCATTAGCTGTCTCAATTAGTCTCTTTGCTGTTTCTAATGTCAGCAACAAACGAGAGTTTTAGCTCCTCTTTGCCTATCTTGATAGATTTAATTTCTTTCTCATGTCTTAATGGTAGCATTTTCAGAATTATACTGAATAATAATGTAAAGAATATTCTTTGCTTTTCTCCTGTGTTTATCAGAAAAGTTTCTAGGGCATCCTCATTGCTTGTGTTCAGTTATAAATGCCTTTTTCATATCAAAAAGTTGCATTTGTGCCTTTACTTTGTGTAGTTTTAGCATAAAAGAGTATTATACTTTGACAGAAGTTCTTCTGTATCTGTTAACATAAGAATGTGATTTTTAATGTTTGTCTATTAATATAATTAATCGTGTTGATACTTTTCTGAATATGCAGCTGTCCTTGTATCCTTAATAGAAATCCAACTTAGTCATAATGAGTGACAATGAAGAAATTGTTGAGTAGGATTTTGTTTTTGATATTTGAACCAATAATCATTAATGATATTGGTTTGTGGTTCTCATTGATTTATTTTTCTCTTTTTCAAATATTAAGACAATATTTGTTTCATAAAAGAAGTTTACACAGTGTTCTCTTTCTCACATTTTGGAAATAATTTGGTCAGCATTAATTGCTCATGAATGATATTGAGTGTTCATTAAAATGATAAAAAAAAGTTTATTAACTTTGGAGGATCAGAAGTTCTCTTTGTCCCTCAGCTTTCATTATTTCCTTAGAACTTGTTCTATTTCCTTTTCTGAGGCTGGGTTATATAAAACATTTATGAATAATATGCTTTTGGGGAATTTTTTATGTTTTTGAAGATAGTCTGTTTTGCAGTCTTGGTTTTTTTAAATATAACTGGATGGTAAACTCAATAATCAATTTTTCTTCTTTATTATGATTTACTTTCATTTATTTGTTGTTTTTCTGTATTTTATTTTTTCCTTCCTTCTTTTATAATCTGGTTTGTTAAATGTTTCTCAATTTTGTTATTCTTTTCAAAGAAAGATTTCAATGATATTCATAATTTTATGTTTTTTTTGTCTTCCAACTTGTTTCTCAGGAATTTTGAGAATATCCTTTTATATTTTTTATTTGGTTTATTCACTAGGTTTGTCATTTTTAATGTGTATTAATTCACCAGTAATCATGTTTTCTACTTGTTAATTATGTTTTAGAGATTTTTTCCTCTTAGGACTACTTTATATACATGCCAAAAATCATGACTTTTTTGCATCAGCATAATCTTCATTCACATAATTCTAATCATTTCTATGATTCCTTTGCTCACTCATTATTTAGAATTAAATTATTTAGTCTCCATTTAAGTTTGTGTCTTTGTCTTCTATGAATTAATTTTTGTGCTATCATTTATAACAGATGATTTTAGCATTTCTGGATTTTTTACATTTATTTCCAATTATCTCTTAATACATAGTGAATTTTCGCAAAAGTCTCATGAATTACTATGATATTATGTACATTCTTTAGTGGTCCATTTAAAAGACATAGTAAGTATTGCTCTCTCTCTCATTTTCCCCATAATCTCTGGATTTTTCCTTTTGTTGATCTTTCTGTTAAGCTTGTCCAAATTTGATAAAGGATCATTAAATTATACAATCACTTTATTAATATCTATATCTTTTTGAAATTCAATTAATTATTTCTATTTTAAATTTGGATGCTGTGCAAATTAGAGAATATGTTTAATATATTTATTGTTGTCTATCGTTTATTTAAGTATAATGTCATCTTATTTATCTCTAAAGTCTCCATATTTTTGTTTTTCTGATACAATGATTTAATCCCCTGATTTGTTGGACTCACCTATTGAATAGCAAATTTGGTTCCAACTTTTCTTTTTTCTATGAATGACTTTTTAGATGTATTTTTTATTTTATTCCAAAAACATGTTTACACATATGTTTTCCAAAGTTACATGATTCATGTTGTTTCCCTCCCAGAGTTGATGAGCAATTCCACTGGACCATACGTGTATTATTTAAATGCATTTTTATAAGCAACAGTTTGTGGGGTCTTATTTTCTCATATATGTCACACTTACTAAGCCATTGCATAAAGATTTAGGGTACTAACAACTAAATCAATGTTTGAGCATAGACCAAAAACTTCATGAATCTTTGCATCTACTATCCTGAGGTATTATTGTCATCACCACTATTATTATTATTATCATTATTATCAGTTGTTGTTGTTGTTTTCTCAATCATCATGACCAAAATATTTATCATCAGGTGATCAGCTCTCTAGTGCTGAACCTCTGTATTTAACTAAGCAGAAATAATCTATCATTTACACCATATTTAGTGCTTTCTCACCATAATAGAACCTGCCAGAGCCTTCATATATTTGCCTAGTAGTCAAGAATTCAGGATTCTAATGTTAATATAACAAACCAATTAATTAATTAATTAAAAACAAACAAAAATCCAAGTGATGTTTCCACTGTGATAAAACTTTGGAGTTCATGAAATGTTGAATTTTATGTCAATATTAATAAATAATAAAGCTCTTAATTCAAAAAATCCTTACAATGCATAAAAATGCATGATTCTTTATAGAAATCTTCTTACCTCTTGAGAAGAGATTTAGTTTCAAGTGATACTACAAGGTAGCAGAAGCAAAACTATTCTGGAAGTAAGGGTAACTTGTATGTACATATGAATGATAAACCAATTTTATTGATAAATTGATGTGATTACTCTCTGCCTGGCACTATTCTAAACACTGGCAATGTAAATACAAGATATACCCTACCCTCAATAAGGTTGCATTCTTATAGGAGAATGTAGCCCATAAAGAAAAGATGGAAATAGTGGATAGAGAAGGAATAGTATTCACAAGTAGTAGAAATTGAAAATGGCATCTACTAAACATAAGGGAATCTGATTCCAGATAAGACAAGGCAAAAGCATGGAAAGAAGAAACAAAGATTCTAGTTGGACAGGTATGAGAATAATAGTTGGGATTTATTAAATAACCATAAGACTTTGAGTATGGCATTTCTTTGCACCTGAGTCTCATCAGATGTATCAGTAAAGACACTGGGTTACTTTAGACCCTTCTGGCCTATGGAATTTCTCTGATTCCATGATTTTAAGTAGCAACTGGCAGCAGTGATAGTGAAGGGGAAAATGTGTGCGGAATTGACAAAATATCCAAATAGAAAATAACTCTATTGTAGAGACAGTGTACTGGTGGTTCAAAGAAAATACTGACAGGAAGGTTAAGAAATTTCAAAGGAACAAGTTAAGTTTGTGATGGGAACTAACCTAGGATGTTGGTTTCTTGAATGAAGTAGGTGAAGCGTTGAGGAAGTAATATGCATCGTTTCCAGTGGAAGGAACTAAATGAGTCATTATGAAGACACTCATTACTGGCTGCTCCACTTAATGGTTCCATGAAAAGATGTATCAAGGGCTACAAACTTTGTGACCAATGAGAAAGAGAAGAGATAATGAGCTAAACTTGCCCAATCTATAGGCAGATAAAACCCCAATAAGCCACAGTAGGGGGTGAGGGTTTGGGGTTGCATATTCCTTTATCCCAGGTGCTATGGATTTTCTAAATCTCAAATGAAAATGTAAAAAGGAGAAAACCCACAGGATGTCTACTAATCATGCCTTTTTGTTCCTTATAGAAGTTATGCTTCAAATTTCTCGTCACATACCTGTTTAGACATTGTTGAGTGTTATGTTTCTGTAAAACATTTCAAAGGTTGATGGAAGTTGTACATTTCAGCTATTATAAAATAAAGCACACTGTGCTCTATCTATTAATGTGTGTAACAAATATATTTCAGAACTCATTTAAGTCTAGTGAGTATTTCCCTGCTTTGTATGACATATCTGGAAACAACATAAAGAATGCAGAATGGGAAATTCTTAGAAATGTCTGTCTGCACACACACGGCAATTGTTTCTATAAACCCACAAATTGGTACTTCCAGTTGGAAATCTTATCTATTTAAATCTCCTTACACCATGGCAAATTTAATTTGAGTATTACAAAATTCATTCCAATTAGATACGTATTAAGGTCAGCTTCAGACATTTAGGAGAAAAGTCTACAAAGTTTTTTCCTCCTGTCTAACTTCTGGTATTATAAAGAATATCCTACTATTTAACCTAAATCTGCCTGCCTTCAGCTTAGGCCTATTACTTCTTGTTTTGTCCCCATTGACTAATGAGAATAATTGGTCCCTCTCCCCTTTATAACATCCCTTTATGTAGTAGTAAAGAGTTATTATGTCTCCCTTAGGTCTTTTTTTCTGTAGATTGAATATGTCCAGTTCTCTTAACCTTTCCTCATGGGTCACATTTCCCAAACCTTTTATCATTTCTGATGTTCTCTTCTGAGTTCCCTCTAAATGATTATATCTGTTTAAATAGGAGAAGTCTCCAAACCACAGATCAAACTATAGCCTAAATAGTGCTAAATGTGAAGAACCATGGTCTCAATCGCTTTAAACATGATACTCTGTTGAATTAAACCCACAACAACACCATATCTTTAAAGCACAGCACTGTTAACATATTCGATTTCTCATACATTCTTTTTCAATTAAATAAATAATTTGTTTTTCTGCATTTCACTACCCAGTTAACTCCCTCCCTCCATTAGAGAAAGCATCATTTGACAAAAGGATATACATGTAGAACTATGTCTCACTCATTTCTATTCCTTTGGAACCAGGCATACAGAAGTTATTCTTCAAACAATATTTCTGTTGGACTATATAATGTTCTCTTGCTTCTGCTCATTTCAAATACCATAATTTTATGTAGGTCTTTCCTTGTTTTTCCAAAATTAACCTATTTGTAATTTTTTATGGCTCAGTAGTATTCCATCACAATCATATGCCTCAATTTGTTTAGCCAACAATATTTTTGTAGAAAGTCTTATAGAAATATGTATGTTATAAATAAATTAACTTTTCCCCCGACACTCTTATGGTCTCTCTACATTGTATCTATATCTTTTACTGGATATGAGGATTTTTTTACCTAATATATAATTATAATTATATTTTATTTTTAATCATATTTTATATGTGTATGTACAAATATATGCAAATATACACACATGTATATGTTTGTATGTCCTCAGTGCATGTAAGACTGTAACATCCAGTATCCTAGTAAAAGTCTGAGGTAGATTTTGAACCCAGATCTTTCTGAATCCAAGTCAGGTATTTTATATTCTCTCTCTCTCTCTCTCTCTCTCTCTATATATA
>NC_058132.1:496539698-496699393 GCF_016433145.1 Gracilinanus agilis
TATATATATATATATATATATATATATATATCTTTACACATATGTGTATATGTGTGTATACGTATGCATGTTTGTATGTACACATGTGTGCATATCTATGTTTATATATAAATGTATATATTTGCATCTATGTGTGCTAATGTGTAAGAGACCATTGTAAGCATAAGATAATAATGATGGTCATGCTGGAAAATTACCACTCCATCCTCAAAAATAGAGTATTTTTTGGTTATCAATGTCCATATGGATATTTTCAGTCTGGACCTATGATTTTGTTTGTATGTTCATGTAGATGTTGAGGAAGCCAACTTAGCTCACCTATTTCTTTTATCAAAAGTCACAGTGCTTATAATTTCAGCATTATATATAAATTCTTTGGGATGTCAAAGGATTTGTAAATTTGAGAGCCTCGTTATAAGCTAACATTTCTGTTAGAATTAGTTCAATAGATAAAATTCTATGCTTAGTATAGGGAATGGTAAGCAAGATGGAAGGATAAGGTAAGAGGGAAAAAGAGGAATACTTAACTTTATTTACATCGCATTTATCTATTTTTTCCTAAGAGCTGGCATAGTCAGGATGAATAGGCTTTATAACTCTTTGTCTCTAGCACATGGTTGTCCACTGTTATTTTATTCTGTAGCAAGCAAAGGTGCTAACTAGAAAAAAGAGGACTTCACTAAAGGAAATATCAACATCTACTGAATATATAATGAAGTAATTCTTTTTCAAATCCATATGAAATCCAGTTCCAAAGAACTTTACATTGAGACAAATATACCAAACAAATTATAGTGCCAAAAATACACTTTCTACTGCCTTTAATGCTATAGTATACACCAATGTTGTCAGATTATTGACATCTTTACTTAATTTTATAAAAGCTCATTTTGATGAGTCCCAACATTCATAGCTGGTTAAAAGCACATTTTTTTCTCACTCAAATATGCTTTAGCACATTTATTTTCTTTGAAGAAATTATTAGTCTATACAATCCAATTAGTTTTTATAGGAAAAACAAATTTAACTGTAAACCGAGAGAACCAGCTCCAAGGTATTACAAAGAAGTGATCAAATCTGTAAGAGAAGTGTGGCATAATGGATAGAGAGGTGGTGATATGCCCAGAAAGACATGAGTTCAAGTTTTACTTCTGAGAGATAATGCTATTATGATCTTGGGCAAGTCTTCTCAATGCACTCAGCAGTTCTCTAAGACTGAAAATTGCAGAGAAGATGCTAATTTGAATTGCTAAGGTTGTTCCTTGACTGGAGTGTTCTCTATATTAATGAAATCACATTTCCAGTTCCTATGTCTATAATAAGTAATAGCACAGAGGATAGAGGGCTGCTCTTGAAATCAGGAAGCTCTGAGTTCAAATACAACCTCAGATGCCTACTAGCTGTGTGACCCTGAGCTAGTCATTTAGCCTTTGTTTACCTCAGTTTTCTTATCTGTAAGATTGGAGTAATAAACATACCTACCTCCTAACTTTGTGGTTAGGTAAAGTGAGTTAATTCTGTAAAATGCATTGTATACCCTAAAGAGTTATATAAATTATAGTTTATAATTAAGAAGGAGAAGGAGAAAAATAACAAGAATAAGAAAAGGGAGTTGTGGGAGGAGAAGAGCACGAAGAAGAAGAAGAAAAGGAGGAGAAAGAGGAGGAAAATTATTCTGTTTATATGGATAGAATCACTTGTAGGTGATCTAAAAACTAAGATTTTACGTGTCTGTGCATGTATTTTCATTTGTTTTTGTGTGCATATGCATATATACATATACATACATATATATATGTATATATCTATTATAGAAGGGCTAATTTATGTTTAGTAACCTAACAAAGAAAATATTTAAGATACTTAAGACTCACAGGAGTTTTTGTAGACATTCAAAAGTAACCCTCAAATAGCCAATCAAGTCCTCCCTAAAGGGTATGGAACTTTGAGTTTGCTTATCAGGGCAACTCTTTTTCATTCCAGTGAGTTCTTTCTTACAGTCTAAGTAATTTCCTCATGATGTAATTCAGCCATACTATGGTTTAGACTCTCCTCAGGAGGGAAACATACTTTGGAAGCTGTTGAATATGCAAAGTTGTTCTCAAGACAGCTGTTGCAATCCTGAGTCTTGCTCTCCAGGTTGGATTCTGCCTGAAAACTAGGTAGATAATCATCTTTCTCCACCTAGAGACAGGTAAGTAGCCCAGGGAACAGAGTGCTCAGCAACTCTTTTTGTAGTGGCAAAGAACTGGAAATTGAGGGAATGTCCATCATTTGGGGAATGACTGAACAAATTGCGGTACATGTTGGCAATGGAGTACTATCATGCTATAAGAAATGATAAGTGAGATAATTTCAGAAAACGCTGGAAAGATCTGAAAGAACTGATGCAGGGTAAAATGCGCAGAACCTGGAGAACATTGTACTCAGTAACACCACTATTGTATGATGACCAACTGTGAAAACTTGGCTACTGTCAGGGATGTAACGTTTTGGGACAATCCTGAAAGACTTAGGACGGGGAATGCTATCCACCTCCAAGGAAAGGACTGTTGGAGTTGGATGGATGTGGATCAAAGCATGTTATATTTCACATTAGTTTATTTGTGATTTTATTTGGGGGGTTTTGGTTTGGTATGAGTGTGCTTTTATAACAATGATCAATATTAAAGTGTTTTTTCATGATGATAAAAATAAAAAATGCATATTCCTTCCCTTCCCTGCCCTCCACCATAGAACATGTTTCTTCAGTACCTTTATTTTTTAAGTTTAATTTTTGTTCTAACTCATTCTAATTTTTATGTTTCATTTTTGTCTGTGGATCTCCAGAATGATTGATTCATGAATCTCTTCCTTGAACTACTCTCTAAGGCTATGTACAAGTACAAGTCTAATAGGGCCATATACTTTTACTAACTCAATGTTAGTGTTGATAATGAGATATAAGAGGGAAGAGGTTTTTAAGATTTCTTGCTCCACTCACAAAGCAGATACAAGGGAAAATGAAAGAGGGTGTTTTGAAGAGCAAGATAAAGCAAAATAATCTCTGTGGGATCTCATAGCTCTCTCTTGCAGACAGTATCAATGGTTGGCTGATTTTGAGTTATTCCTTAGGAGGCCATTCTGGTCTCTGGCATCCAACAACAAAATGCCAGGGAGCACGCTTACATTCCAAGAAAAGATGTCATTAGTTTTCCAAAGAGTATGGAAAACCCTGTAATTTCATCAGATTGTTCAGGATTCTCCTCAAACTGATTGTTGAACTGATTTCTCACCTATGTTATGTATACCATTTTCTAGAAGAAAACTTTTAAGATTCTAAATAAAGATGACTTTGACAATTCATTTTATGTTCAGTTTTCTCTTCTTTAATGCCCTTTAGCTCCAATAATCATTATTTTCCCATTCTCCTCACAACAAATGACTCATCAGAAAACTATTCAGGCTATTTTTTTTCTTTTTCTTTTCTTTTCTTTCTTCTCTTTCTTTTTCCTTTTCAAAACCATAACTCTAATAAGAACAAGTGAAGACACAGATTATTTTTAGAATCCTAAGCTTCCTTCTGACTGTAACTGTCATATATCTTAGAGATGCTTGAGCTTTAATAGCAATGGGGGAGTTTTTAAGGAAGTAGATATTCATTATATCATTGTATTTCCAACTTAAATGCCATGAAGCTTTCTCTGGTGTAAGGTGGTCTTCAGCCCTACCACCCATCCCCCAGCCACATTTTATAATGCTTTATGAACATTTTGGAAATGGCATTGCTTTAAAGCTCTTCCAGGATATGAGCTGGTGTCAATCATCCTGGGAACTCCCTCTGTCAATAACAATGTCAATGGATTTGTATTTCCCATTGGCATGAGGGTGAGAAGGCTATCTCTTTGACTCCACTGAGTAGTTCTTTCAGATACACTACAAAAAAGTTTGCTGCCTGAGGAATTTTCCTTGTGATCTCAGACTCCCTCTGAATTCTTTTTTATTTAAAAAGGATTAAAAAAAC
Source organism: Gracilinanus agilis (assembly GCF_016433145.1). NCBI lineage: Eukaryota > Metazoa > Chordata > Mammalia > Didelphimorphia > Didelphidae > Gracilinanus > Gracilinanus agilis. The sequence goes on from NC_058132.1 coordinate 496,543,702, forward strand.
TCTTCATAGGACTTTGTTGCTAAGAAGCATTTGTATAGTGGACCTTTCCAATATTTAACTGCTACTATATATACTATATACTATTCCAGAGAAATTCATTTACATCTGATATGAGTGATAAATATGTCTGCAAACAGCTTTGTGAGTATAAGCTCATAGACTATTTAAAATAGAACAAATTCATATAATCGAAGTGGTCATTCATTTGTTTTAATGGATCATCTGGAACCAAATAAAATGAGGCAAACTAAAACCTAGGGGCAAACTATATTTTGTGTTTTGATAAAGTATACTTTTTCAAAGGGCTTGAGAAAATGAGTCTGTGAAGAAATTCAACAAATGCCTCTATATCTAAATGAGAATGTACAAATGAGGTCCTTTACCTAGTTCTGCTAGATGATTTAAATCTAAAATATCCAAATAAATGATAAAACTTTTAATTTTTCCTGCAATTGTCATAATTTTCCACTTTCCTTTCAGCATATTTGTGGCAGGCTTTCACTCATGCTTGCTAAATATAAATAATGTGGAGAGTATGAGGAGAGGGTTTTGCCATAAAAAAAAGAATAAAGTAGTAAGAAGGAGGAGGAATAAGGAAGGGGGGGTAAGGTGGAGATTTACCAAATTAATGTATATTTTATCAAGTAATAAAAATTTTAGTGGGCCTATAGCCCACTTTTTAGATTTTTATTCAAGGCTAAAATAATTCTCAAATTCCTCATATTATTGTTTCTTCCAGTATCTTCAAAAGAAGGATAATCTAAGGATCAACTGTCCAAGATTTCCATTTCCTTAGGGCTATTCCAAATTGATTGTTTCCATCTTGACCAAATGCAATGAGTCTGTCCCATCATCTCATAGAATATATTGTTAATGCAGCCTTGATTATTCAGAGTATGATTTTCCAGTTGGATGATTATCCAATCCACTTTATTTTTCTCTACTCTCCTGCTTATGGCCTTTGGTCAATTTTCATTTTTAATTAATGGCTGGGAGGTAATCTAAGGTAAAACACTAGTTTGTATCATTTTTAAAAAAAGAAAGAAAAAAGGTTAACCAAAAAAAGGCTTGAAAACTGGTGAAATAGAATAAACAAAAAAATAAACACCACATGCAAAATTTATGAACTATATCTGAGCTAATCTTGCCTTGCTTCAACATCAGTACAACTGAAAATTGACAGTATACTGAGGTCCTGATTAGTGGGAATAATGAGTCCCCTGAAGTGGTCACATGTATTTGAATTTGCACTATTCAGTGTTTTAATTATGTAAACTATGGTGATTGGTCCAAACCCAATGAAAAATGCAGTATAAAATGCAACCAATTCAGGGATTTCATTATTTATATTAACTGGGACCTAATTTACTAAAAAAACAAAAAGAGAAATGTATAATAAGAAAAACAGTGAGATAGTAGTCAAGTTGTAGAAATAATGGTTAGCCAAAAGAGTAATGACATCAATGTAAATGGAAAAAAAATATAATGGCTAGTTTTTTAAACAAATGTGCATTTAGCTTCAAATGATATAAATATGTAAATATGTAGATGTATGCACAAATAATACTATACTTTGGATATTTTTAAATTTCATCCCATAGTCTTTTGTGAATAATAATACAATGAAAAAGCAAAAGAACAGGAAATGCAAAAAAATTCAGTTGCTAGAAATAGTCATGAAGAATTGGAAATTTATGGTGATTGTAACTTGTTAATTTTTCCTCTAAATCTGCCCCTCCTCCAAATTTCTATATTTATTTCAAGGGCATTATCCTTCTCCCAGTTTTATAACCTTGGAATGGTCCTAGATACCTCCCTCTCCATCAATACTTACATTCAATTACTTACCATATCTTATCAACTCAATCTCAAAAGCATTTCTCACATCCGTCTATTCTTCATTCAAAAGGCCACTATTTTAGTTTATATCCTTATCCCCTCTTGCCTAAAAGATTGTAATAGCCTCCTAAGTAGTTTAGTTGCCTCTGGTTTCTCACCTCTCTAATTTATCCTTCCCATAGCAATGAAAATAAGCTATTAATCTTATCACATAATACCCATGCTCAAACAATAAAAGCACCCAGTAGCTTCCTTATTCCCCCTTGGGAACGTACCATTTATGTCTTTAGTTTAAAAACTGATAAAAATGTATACAGCAGAAGACCCAGCATAGGTTCCTGGGTTATTCCACTGGACAATACCTGCCATGCTAAAACTGATGCATTATAAGTGATCTTTCAGTCCAGTCATCTGATCAATTATGAATCCCTCCAACTCAATTTTTTAATTCCATTTCTCTCCACAAGAACAGTTTGAGAGATTTTGTCAGAAGTTTTGCTAAAATTCTTGGCAAACTATGTCCATGGCATCTCTCTCATCTATTAGTTTAGTGATCCCCTCAAAAAAGGAAATGAGATTAGTCTGCCATGACCTGTTTTTGATGAAGCCATGCTGGCTCTTTGTAACTACTGATTCCCTTTCTAGATGTTTAACCATCTCCTTAATGATCCATTGAATAATTAACCCAAGAATTGAAGTCAAACTCACTGACTTACAGCTGGAAAACTACTCTCTTCCTTTACTTTGAATTATAAGGATGTTTGCTTCTTTCCATTCTTGTGATACCTCTCTTATTTCACAGGATCTTTCAAGTCTTCCTGATAGCAGTTAAGCAATCAATCAGATCTGCCAGTATTAAATCAACTGATAATTAATTGTTTGCTGCTAAATATCATATTGTGATTGCCATTGTAGACTTAAAGACTAAAAAGAAATAGTATCTGCTCTCAAGGTGCTTATATTTTATTGGGCAAACCAACCTGTACATATATAATCTTATTCAGAATAAATTCAAAACAATCACCTCATAGTTAAGAAGACAGTAACAAAGTTAGAGGAAGTAGAATAGAATGAGAAAAATCTTTATGTAAAAGCTAGTATGTTGAGTGCATGTCAAAGGAAGAAAGTGATTCTGTGAGGCAGAAGTAATTCAGGCAGAGAAGAAAACCAGTTCAAAAGTACAGAAATGAGAAATGCATTGCTCTTTGTGAGGAAAGAAGAGAAGGCAAGTTTGCCTAAATGGTAGAGTAAGAAGAAGCAATGTATGATGCTATAAGATTAGAAAAACAGTTTATGAGCAGGATGTGAAGGACTTGGAAAAGCTACAATAGAGGAATTCATAATTTATTCAGAAGGCAATAGGGAGCCACTGGGGTTTATTGAGTAGCAGAGTGACATGTTCAGATCTACACTTAAAGAAAATTACTTTGGCAGCTGTGGGGAAGATAGATTGGAGGAGTGGGACCCTTGAGCATCAAGACTAATTAGATGACCATTATAATGGTCTAGTGATACAAGTCTGAACTAATGTGGTGACTGTGAAGATACTAAAGAAAGAGAAAATACTAGGAGAGATTGTGGAAGTAAAAATGTTAAGTTCTTTCTTTATATTCTCAATGACAGGTATGGTTGCTTGGACACATTAGCTAAGTAGTAAATAATAGAATCAAATAGAAATGGAAGTCAGTGAAAAATTTAAATTAGTGATAATTACAACTCTAAGGATCTCTTGATTTCATTAAAGAGGGTACTCCTTCCATAAATGGAAAGCATATCTCTGCAATTTAGTTCATGGTTTTTCAGAGTCGTTAAGGGCAAAAACGTCATCAGCTGAAGTCGTTAAGATGGTATTAAGGCTCTGAGGACTTAGTCTCTTTGGTCCTCAGAAACAGTTATCTGTCATGATGGGGGAGGGTAAGTTGAGGAAACATTTTTAGTTTGACAAAAGTATAAGCACAGCTGTGTTCCTCTGGCCTAACCTTCATGAACCCAGTATCATTTCGCTACCATAATGTGGCTTTATAAAAGAATGTTAGTAAAGCCTCTTTTGCAAAATAATATTTTAATATGAGTATATCTAACCAAAATTTTCTGAACCTTCTTTCAATTTCAGAACATATTTGATAGGCTATTTTCAAACACGATTACTGGGCAAGACAAGATTCTATGATAGGTTCTATTTCCACATTACTACTTTGCCTATTTGGAAGCCATCAATTTAGGCTACCTTGTACCTTTATTTCCCTAGTCAACCATTTTCTGCCTAATCACTGTTGCCAATTGCTAATGTGACCCTTTAGTAATTACTCTCAAAGAATTCCCTGATTCCTCCCCAGTAAAAGAAGATATCTTGGAACAGTGGGATACCTAAGAGGAAGAATGCCTCCAGCTAAATCTTTGTGTGTATATATGTACCCATATAGCTCAATTCTTTCAAGTCCTTAATGAGAAGTAGAAAACTGTGTAGTATGAGTTTCAGGTCAAATGTCCAATTGTGGCTACCAAGTAATATGGTTAGTTTTTTTTTGTTTTGTTTTGTTTTTAACAAGCATACCTGATATATCTCTAAGTGAATATTTTCTTCCATGCTCCACTTAAAAAGCTACCAGTAATATTGGTTTTAATCAAATAATCTTAGAAAAAAATTGGAATTATGGAAAGAAAAATAGCATCCAGTGAGATCTGTTTATTGTAAAGTAATAGAATCAAGGGAACAAACATAATTTTAGAATTTTTGTCGAACATTTTCCTCTGTATTAATCAAAGAGCTATAATGATCCTAATTAAACTACTCAGAGATATTCACAGCATCAGATGTCTTCAAGAAGTAAGAGGGCTATACAAAGTATAAGAACCTAAACCATCCCTTGTATCATGTGATTATTCCCACTCTATCTCCTCTGTATAGTGCTTAAGTCCCCTCAAAGAGTTGTGTAGGAATGCCATATGTCCTCATCTTCTGGATGCTGGGAAAACTGAGTTCTAAGTTTTAAGTTTATGTGTGATATGATGAAGAGGCAGCTAAGACTCAGTGATGAGAGCACTGGCCTGGAGACAGGAATACCTAGGTTCAAATCCACCCTCAGAAACTTCCTATTTGTGTGACCCTGGGGAAGTCATATAGCCTATAAATGGCTGAAAAAAAGGATGCATTGAATACACTGGAGAAGAAAATGGCAAACCATTCCAGTATCCTTGCCAAATCCCAAAACCCTTATCAAAATCCATGGGATCATGAAGACTTGAGCACAACTGAACAATTGAGAACAATAATTGATGTGTTATATCATGTACAAAATGAATTTATGAATCACAAGTAATATATTCATTTCTGTCTATACTTTGTATTTTAAAGTTCTAAAATTACAAAATGAAAAAATTTAGGGGTTTTAGATTTTATTAAAATAAATTTATAAATATATGTAAAGAAATGTATATTTCAAATATATATTACAAAAAGGAGTTTACAAGAATAATATATTGTAATAGTGTAAAATGTCATTAAGTGGTGACTCTTACCATTTTGAGTATCTAGATATGGGACCACTACCTGGGGAGAGATTCCAATTTTGTTTATTCTTTACTAATCTTAACATACACTTGTTAATAGCCTACTTTGTTAATTGCAAAATTTTATTTTCATTCTTAAACGAAGAATGTTGTGTTTGTTTTAGTGTAAGTTAGGCATTAAATGATCACACCGAGGAACATGTAGGTGGCTCAGTGGATAGAGAGCCAGGTCTGGAGATGGGAAGTCCTAGATTCAATTTGGGCTCTTGCTCTGTGACCCTGGCCAAGCCAATCTCCATTGCCCTGTCCTCACATCTTTTCTGCCTTAAAGCCATTGCAAAGTGTTAATTCTAAGACAGAAGGCAAGAGTTAAAAGAAACTCACACTTACAAAAGAAACCTATTATTCTAAAAAATATTTTATATGATCTATATAGATCTCCTGGAGGCTGAACTCTGTAACAGTGTAATAGAGGAGATATGAAACTGATGTCATAAGCATGCAGCTTTGAGATAAGTGGGAGGAATAAGACATAAATGTGGATAACTACAATGTATAATTAAGCATGATAAAGTAACTGTAAAAGGTATAATACTAAGAGATCAGGAATGGCTTTGTGGAGAATATGGTCATTAAACTGGACTTTAAAAGATATATAGGTATTCAAAGGTGAAGAGTAGCAGGAAAACACTCTCAAGACAAGGAAGCATCTAAGCAAAGGTAAGAATGTGTGAAATACAGGGTCTGTTTTGGCTCAGAAAATAGTTGGTCTGAATGAAGCACATCTTGGAGAGTAGATATATGAAAGAAGATTGGAAAATCAATATGACCCAAGATTGTGAAGGACTCTGAATTCTAAATACAAGAATTTGAACATTATAAAGTTTTGAATTTTATATGGTTCATTATAATCAGAAGCTGCAAAAAGTCATTGCTCAGAGGGTTGATAGAACTTAGATGATACAGAAACAAATTTAACTTGAAGCTCTTTTAAGGATAGATTAAAGAAAAAGAGTCGAAGCATACAGATATGTTAGAAGGATGTTGTAACATTCAAGGAAAAGTTTCAAACCTATACTAGGCTACTGCCTTTGGAATAGTAGGAATTGGATAGATAAGAGACACCATTGAGAGGGAAAAATAAAGATTTGATAGCATATTGAATATGGAAGAGGAGGGAAGGGAAAGAATCTAATGTATTAATTATAAAAATCTCATAACTTTGCAAAGTGGACTCCTCATAAGACCTTTCCTAATGCTGACTACGAGTCATTTCAGGATCCTGAAAAAACTTAAATCATCAAAGAAAGATTCAATTAAGTTCAATATATCTACTTTATTGCTTTTCTATTCATATCAAATAATACATTTCATTTTAAAACAGACCTTCATCCCACAGCCATTCCTACCTAGAGGTGAATTTTTGCGTAATATAAACATTTTGCAGTATAAATGCAGTGTAAACATTTTCAGTTGAATATAGTTTTTGAAGCAGTGGCCAGAGCAGCTTTATCCACACTGTTTAAACAGATTTCTTTGATAACTGGTGCTTTACTGCAGTTATTAAACATTTTAATGAAGTGTCCTCTCATAAAAATTGTTTCATCCAAACACACTGGAGTCTCATCTTCATTTTAACTTTGCTAATTAAGTTACACACAAAGATATGCTGAAGGGATTTCAATGGAGACCATTGGCAGTCCCTATTTGGTATACAATATACATTTGATTCCCCTCACACTTTTTAATGACTTTGTAGCTCACCAGCCAAAAACAAGATGAGTATTCTTCATGCTGATTACATAATCCAGTGTTAATAATTATCTTCCATGAAATTTACAGCTAATTTTCTAAGGACGCCAACTATCAGAGAAACATCTGTTTGTCCCTCTTCGAAGATGGATGCTTTGCTTTCTACTGATCCACTGAAGTGAGCATTGTCATTTCAACTGCTTTTCCCCTTAAAATTCATGATTCCTTATTGGTCAAGTAACAGATGCTCTAGGTTCTTTCACAACACATATCTCCTGTAACATCACAGAGATATTTATAACCGCTGCAGGGTCCTAAAGAACAGAAAAGGGCTTTTCCCAGAAGGCTTCCTTTGAAAAGACTGAAATAACTGCAAAAGTTAGGAAGTTCTTCACTGAAGAGAAAAACCTAAACATTCACTTACCACCTAAGGGTTCTCACAAAGCCCCCCTATATTGAGCTTGAGAAAAAATGTTTTCAGATTAGAATTTTCTTAAACAATCTTAAAACAAAAGGGACCTATAAATTTCAGAGAAAATATTTCCACTTGCTCTTTCATTCAAATCAAAGGGAAATCTTATCCTATTCCATTAAAAATCAGTTTGGGAATTTAAAAAAATATATATAATTACCACACCAGAGAGGAATCTACTTTCAAATGTTGTTAAGGAAATGCATCCATGCATTTCAGAGCTAATGTGAAAGTGTATTTTGAAATCACCATATTTTGCAGATTTCACAATTATTTTAAATATAAAATTTTACTGTATTAAATCTTGAATAATATTAATGACAATAATAATAATAATAATAATCACCTCATTAACTGGTCTCTAATATTATGACTTAAAGTTTATATGTAATCCTCAGTTTTATGGATTTATCCTCTTTCTTTTTAATAATTTTAAAAAATATAACTTATTTTTCTCAATTGCATGGAACAATAATTTTGATATTTGTTTTCAAAAATTTTAAGTTCTAAATTTTCTATTTCCCTCCTTCCCTTGCTCCCTCCCTTCTCCCCTTCCCAAGACTGTAAACAATCTGATCTAGGTTATACTTGTGCAATCATGCAAAACGCATTTCCACATTGGTCATGTTATCTTTCCTCTTTCTAGGGTCATAAAAGTAAATGAAAAGCTTTTTTTTTTTGTTCCTCAGGAAGTAGTAGTCTGTCATGATGATGGTTGCACAAATCATAGAGTTTGGGTGGACCTTTGATATCATCTTGCCCAGCCCATTCTCTTTATAGATAAGGAAACAGGACCAGAGAGAAGTGATTTACCTAAGTATAAGTGATTTAGATAGCTAGGTAGTAGCAGAACTGGGCTACAACTCAGGGTCCAGTGGGAACTCAATGATGATTCCTTTTCTATTTGGAAATTCCAAAATTAAGAGTTCATTAATAAAGCTCAATCTCCTATCTCTGGTTTTCTGTCAAATTTGAAAAGCAAAGAAAGATTTTGACAGTTACTTGGTCCATTTACCCTTTAAAAGAGACTATTCCTGGGTCATCTTGGGAAATTTCTTTAGCCTATGTTCATACATGAAAAAAATTGTTTAGGAACATATCTTTTATGTTTGTTCATATGTCTTTTAAAAGTTCCCAGGGGGCAGCTGGGTGGCTCAGTGGATTGAGAGGCAGGCCTAGAGACAGGAGGTCTTAGGTTCAAATCTTGCCTCAGACACTTCCTAGGTGTGTGACCCTGGCCAAGTCACTTGACCCCCATTGCCTACCCTTACCACTCTTCTGCCTTGGAGCCAATACACAGTACTGACTCTAAGACGAAAGGTAAGGGCTTAAAAAAAGTTTCCAAAGTGTGTGTTATCCCATGATAATTCAATAACAGCCCCATAAATTAGGTATTATATGGAATATTATTCCCAAGTTATATATTTGTTGTCTGAGGCTCGAAAGTCTAAGTGATTCATTTGTGGCCACATAGTTACTGGCAGAGCTGTAGACTATCAGGCTGTCCATTTGCTTAGAACTGTTTTTATTGTATTGGACAAGTAAAGTAATTAACTATTCTATATTTAATTTTTAATTAAATCACTCCCACTGTGATATTGTCTATAAGTTAATCTTTAAAAGTTGATCTTATGTCACCTTTTCTCCTTGAAGAACACTGTCTTCAATCTAACCAAGGAGACTATAAGCCTTCTTTTAAAAATATGAAGAAAAAAATATATTTTACATCTTTCTTATACTGCTTGAAAGAAGTTTCCTATTGCTCCCTTTCTAACATGATTTGCATAAACATTTTCGGATAGTAAAGGGAAAGCCCTCTTAAATCTATATTCTCTTTCCTTTCCTCTTCCATCCTGGGCACCTTTAACATGATTTAATCTGTCTTCACTTTCAGTAGTTCTTAAAATGAGGATGTTGACTTTAGCTGTCAAACTTACACTACACATGGTCTATCAACTGTCAAGGGGATACCTCTCCCATAAAGTGAATGAACTTTACTCTTCACCACTGTGATCCTTAAATTCTTGACAACCTTAGAATAAAATTTCATACCAGGCACTCTTCTACCTTAGGAAATACTTTCATTCCCTCCCTTTATTTTTCTACCTTGTTTTTGTGCTTTCTTTCACCTTTTATCTAATACATGTAACTAAAACAGGAGTTTGTGGGGCATTCAGATAAAGAAATGGGAAAAAAGGAAGGGGACCTCTTATTTCCTCTAAATCAGAAAAACTAATCATCAGATTAAAAGAGGATTCAAGATGTTAGATCAGAATATATAAAAAAGTTTCACAAAATTCATTGGTGTCAGAAATGAGAATAGTCTAGAAAGAAAAAAAAACATTCCCAACTTTGGATCCTCAGTAATTTGGCATCATAACAGAGTAGTATGTAAGCTCTATGAGGACAAGGATTGTCAAATGTTTTATTTGTATTGCCAGAATTAAAAAGTATGTACTTAAAGTGTGCATTATGTTGAATTATTTGAAAGTGCACTGGACTCAGGAAACCTGTTTTCTAGTCCCAGATAAAGTACCTCTCTCATATTCATTTACTCCACCTATAAAATATGTTCAGAGGAGATCCATCAAGCACTATGAACTTCTGAATTTTGCAAGCAGAGTTTAAGAATACCCCTCTCTCTCTCTCTCTCTCTCTCTCTCTCTCTCTCTCTCTCTCTCTCTCTCTTGTTTACTTAGTAATAGCATGTTTGTGTTTTTCAAAAGCAAAAGTAAAAGTTCATTAAATCTTACCTAGAAGGTAAATGAACTCTTTCATTGCACAAAACCTTTCTTAAGGGAGCCACCATTTTTTAGCTTTCCACTTTTTCCTTAAAATATTTAACTAACAATATTGAATGTATTTATAGTATGTTCTATAAAGAGTATATATAATGTGGTGGTATTATGTAGTGGTTAGAACACTGGACTTACAGTCAGGAAAATGTGAGTTCTGATCTTGCCTATGTGATCCTAAGCAAGGCAAAGCCTCTTTTTCTTCATAAAATGAGAGGGTTGGCATCAATGACTTTAAACATTCCATCTAGCTCTAAATCTATGATTGTACTATGGTTTCTGAGTTTATTTTTGAAACTTTTTCTAAAAGAAGGAATTTTCATTATCTCAGCAGAATCAAAGTAAAGCATGTCATCTGCTCACCTCGCTCCTTTTCTAAGTCTTTGTCTCCAAAATCCTTACTGAGCTATCATAATGTTTTATAGAATCAGTCAGAACCAGGACAATAATTTCAAGGTCACTGAAAATAAAGCTAAAATTTCCTAGTAGAAATTGATCTAGAACAGTTTTTCTGGTGAATGTATAGGGGCAGATTCTATTTTGTACAAATTCTTACTCAATAATTAGAAACAAATCTCAAGACTTATTTTTTAGTTCATTGAGAAAATATGTACTGTTAGAGAGGATTTGCCTCTTGTATTCAAAGAAATCAAGTCCAAGTTTCCTCAACTCGATATGGAATGGGATGTATTTTTACATTATCTGTTTCTATTCAAAAGTCTTTCTCTAAATTTTTGTAATAGAATTGAGTATCTATTCCTACTTCATTTACTGTACTCAAAAATATGTCAACTTCATTTATGAAGTTCCTAGAAGACAAGCATTTCTCAAAATCATTGACACTTTGGTAAATCCAAATGTCAATACCAATGTGTAGAGATTTAGTATTACTGAAAAGAATTAAAGATGTGAATTCCCTTTTATGCATTATCAAAGATTTAGTGTTACTGAAAAGAATCATTTCATATTTATGCCTATAGTTGCAAAAACACAACATGTTTTAATATTCTTTTCCACAATATGAAAGTTTCATCCTGAAAGAGGACATTATAAAAAATAAATTAATGGGGGTAGCTGGGTAGCTCAGTGGATTGAGAGCTAAGCCTAGAGACGGGAGGTCCTAGGTTCAAATCCAGCCTCAGACACTTCCCAGCTGTGTGACCCTGGGCAAGTCACTTAACCCCCATTGCCTACCCTTACCACTCTTCTGCCTTGGAGCCAATACACAGTATTGACTCCAAGACGGAAGGTAAGGGTTTAAAAAAATAAATAAATAAATTAATTAATTAATTAATTAATGCAAAAAATGTGGGAACACAGGAGAGGGTGGGAAAAGTAAGGGAGATTGTATATATGTAGGTATAGAATTCAATATGAAAGATAACATGACTATTAAATTTGAAATCGAGAATTTTTCAATGCAATTAGAAGGTAAAAATATGGATTAATACAGTGAAGATGATGATAATTTTATTTAGGGGGGAAAAAGGATCAGAAATGACTACTTTGATATTTTATGTGACAATTAATTTATAGAAAGTTATTAGTATCAAACTGTTCTGTTTTGTAAGCAAAAGGGAGAGGAGTGAGATAATGTGAATGATTTATTAAAGAAAATAAGTTTCAGGAAGTATCCTATATTTCATATTTTCAATGTACTTTCTTTGCAATTGTGTTCTTTTCACTAACCTGGGTTAGTATTTAAAATACAGTGTACCAGCCTTTGAGGGCCAAACTTGAATCTAGCCCAAACCAGATTAAATAAAATTAGTAAATATTTAACAAAATAAGTGAAAATACAATAAAACATAAATATTATATTTTAAATCAGCAGATATGTTGCCTACATGGATTTATGCATTAGTGGTGCCCTTTCTTATATGAATTTGACACTACTGGTGTACTAGGTCAGGGAAATACATAATACATTTTTATTACCACGCTGAAGCCTTTTGAATTCAACATTTAGAGACTGAACTAGGAAAAAGGAGTTGATATTCTCTGTATTTTCTCTGAGCAGATCATAATTGGAGGATTGTGTTCTAGATGCACCATTTTGACAAGAGAAATTATAAGTTAAAGAACATCCAGTGGGTAGAAACCAGAATGGTGAAGGGATTTCAGTGTATGTCATATAAGGACTGTTTAAATGAATTGGATACTTATCTTGGAGAAGAGGAGATTGGGGACATATGACTTCCACTTTCAAAAATTTGAAGAGCTTCTGGGCTTCAGGAGGCAATAATAAAACAAGTTAGAAAGAGGAAAATTTATTATTGATGTCAGGAAAAAGTAGAGTTATTGTAAAGCAGAATGGGATACCCTGAGTGATAACAGGTTCTCCTCCTTTGAGGTCTTTGAACAGGGCCAAAACAATAACTTACTAAATATATTGTAGAGATGAGTCTATTCATGATTGAATTGAGACTATATGCCCACAGAGCTTCTTTTCTTTTCTCATTTTCTATAATTCTGTGAACTCTTATTTGGATAGAAATTTTGGCATAAAGATATGCTTTACTTATTCTGGAAAGCTAAGGTATAGGAGTATTCTTATCTTTTCAGAAAACAAAATAAAGCAAAGAAAAAACAACAATTTCAGAACATCTCTGAAAATCTATAGTTATATATTTTTACTAGTTAAATAAAGTAGGTCTCGGTTTAAACTACAATGATATAGAAGCCTAATTTAATTAAGACTAAGAGCTATGATTTGATATGCTTGCAATTTTTAAGTTTCATCAACCCCTGATGATACAAAACACCATTATCATTCCAATCTGACACACTGACTTTCATTATTAATATGCTAAGGAAATTCTGAATTATATCCAAACAGATAAAGTAATGCTGGGACTGGTGAGCATGAAAGCCTCAGGGCTGGTCCTCAGCCACTTTGCATGTCCGGGAGATGGTTATTTCTAGATGCTACTCACACTCTCTCCAAGCAACATAAGATGTAAGGCAGTGAGAAATTCATCTGTATGTGTGCTTAATCTTCTCCAAGGTTCTCAGGTCCAAAAAGCAAGAACAACTTTTCAAGAAGTGGTGGTAGAGTATCACATGTTCAGTTCCAGCATAGACCCTGTACCACTTGTCTTAAACCACTGAATTCTGGAACCCATTGAAGACATCAATATTATCTCCATTCCCTTTTTTCATGACACTTGGCTCCTCCATCATATTTGATAATCCAACATTAAATTCAATGACAGCACACAGATAGTGAGCAATTTTTGTCTATATTTTAATATACTTCAACATTTCAGGATGGGACCCACCTGAGAGAGCAAAGGCCAAAGTTTACAAACAGAATATATACATTTGGTAGAAGAGTTCTGCACAAGTTCTGATCTACACAAGTTAGTGTGCCTATTTTTTCACAATAACAGTATGTAACCTTTCGTTTTTCTTGTTCCTCTTTGCTTTTCCAATTGTACTGATTTTGGATACATTTGTTTCTCAATCTGCTTCTGTAAAATTTTTTAAATCCCCAAATCTATCATGGAATTATGGAATCATAGAGATAGTTATAGAAAAGACTTCAGCACTCATCTAATTTAAATTGAGGTATCATAAAGAGACTGGGGTTGGAGTCAGGAGATGTGTATTTGAATCAAAACTCTAACCTGAGCTGTGTATGACCATGGGTTTATCAATTAAAATAGTAACCTTTCCAAACCCCTATTTCCTCACATATCAATAGAGGTTACAGCACTCATACTACTTATCTCATGTGGCTGCTACACAGAAAGCACTTTGTACATCTTAAAGCACTATAAAAGCCTAAGCTTCATCTTATATAAGTTACCTAGGTATATACATGGCCTACTCACCTACATAAGGAGATTTCTCTCCTTAAACTGAGATTTATACTTCCCAAGTAATATTTAATTGTTTCATGTATACAGAAACTAAATTGTATTATACATATTTTCCATTTTTTGAAATCTGGGTCACCCCATTTTATATTATCTTTAACCTCTTCCTGGAATAGTAATAGCACATGCCTCCCAGGATTGTCATAACTATCAAATGATATATTATATGTAAAGCTCTTAGCACAGTGCCCAACAAATTAATACTAGTTTTTTATCACTGTCGTCATAAATTATTACTTTTATTATTGTTATTGTTATTACTATTCTTATTATTATTATTAGTGAAGGAATCACTCATGGGCCCAAAGCAACCAGTGAATGGCTTGGAGATTTTGACCTGCTCTATTTCCACCTGAAACTAGATTGTCCCTCTCTAGGCCACACAATTCTCCCATACTCTATAGGGCTTGTCACATTGCTGCTAATTTAGTATAAACGCCCAATCAGTATAGCTCTACTACAGTTCAGAACTCTTGAATTCAAAATATCTCCAAACCTCATTGTCCCTGGCAGCAGGGATTTTGGGTATATATCACCAAAAGTGGCTAGCCAAAATTATATAAGTATATATTATTAAACGTAATATATATGTATGGATGTGTGTATATATGATATATGTGTTTTTGTATATGTGTATATGCATATGTATATGTATATCTATTGCTTAGATTCTTGCATTAAAAAGAAAGAAGTTAATAGAAATAAGCATCTCATAAAATTACACAAAATCTCATGGTATGGTACTAGCCTAGGAGGAGTTTTACTTTTATTGCTTCCTTTTCTCATCTTCAACTATGCCTTTTACCAGCTTCATTATTCTGGATATCGACTTGGCTAGAAGTTAGTGGTGTTGTATCATTGGAAGTGTTTTACCTTCATTTCAGGACTGGATCACTTTGCACTTGGCTATGTTACTTGGTTTAAATCCATTCAATTCTATTTCAGGTGCCTCTGCATGCAAATTGCCTTATTCAGTGCCCCTGAATCAGGGTCCCCTGGCTTGTGTGCTTCCTTCTTTTCCTTGTTGTATTGACATTTCCCCATCAAACTGTTCTTGATTCTCAACTTTCTCCTTTTCTCCTATTAGATAAAAACCTGCATTTCTATCCACACTATTATGTTTCCATTTTTCCATGTTTGAAAAATGTTCCGTTCATTTTTTTTTTCATTGTCATCCACAGGTCTAAGAAACACTATGTTTAGAAAATTGCTTTCCACTGTTTATCTGAGTTCTTAGAGGAAAAAAAAAGTCTCCCAAAAGTCAACTTTTCTGCCTGTGCTATGTTAGGATAGTGTGACTTCTAAGAAAAACTTGGAATTTTTACCCCATCTGTACCCACCATGGCAATGCTTTGGAAATTCAGCTGCCTAACTACATATGTAATTCATGCAGTTTCAAAGCATGCCCTCTTGAACACATATTGAACCACCATTAAAATAAAATATCATACCAAAAAATAGCTTAGAAACCCCAGTTTTTTCTGAATCACAACATAGGCTTAAAAAATAAAAATGTATTTCATTTTCATAGCATCTATATTCCATCAGGATTCACGTTACTTTTCATGTATTATCTCACATGTTGTTGGTATGTCTATGTGAAGGATAATGAGGGTGAAGGATGAAGGGTGAGGCTTATACAGAAATATTGTATCAACTGGAAAACTATTTGCTTTTGAAAAATTCATCATATAATTCCTGCTACAGTATCTTTCTAACACAGAAAGCATTTCCTGCATTGAAGAAAACTAAGATACTGGAAAAAAAGATATACCTCAGATCAGGCATCCTTTGGCCAAATCTTCCTTCTGTATTTTCTAATACAGTGATTGGTCAAAATTTAAAGTTCTTTAGGCGTTTGGGAAATGGCCGTTTTTCTTCTTATTCCCTCACCTATAGGTTGTCTTAAAAGTCCTACCTATTTCACAGAGTATCATTAGTTGGTTCAATCAAGAACCTATACAGATTTATTAAGCATTTGCTACATGCGATATACAGAAATACAAAGAAGAGCCAAAAACATTCCTTTCCCTCAACTAGCTTACAATCTAATAGAGGAGACAAGTAGACCATAAATAGGTGCATGTAGAGTAGAGAGAAGGCAACCTTAGAAGGGAAAAGTTGGAGGAAGCAGGAAAGGCCTTCTTTCAGAGTAGTCGGTTTATAAATTATGTTAATATCATAAGATCTCCTATTTATTTTTAACATTAGAATCAGTGGTCCCACAATTATTTCATTTTCCAGATCTATTAAAATTTTAAGTGAGAAACAGTGAGAAAGGTACACATAGTTGGAGTCAGGAAGACATGAGTTCAAGTCCAGGTTTTGATACATACTCTTTTAGTACCCTTAGGCATCACTTTATCTCTCAATACCCAAAGCAACTCCATAAAGCTAAGGTTCATAATTTGGAATCCCATGAAGATATAAAGGGCCCATGAACTGGGATGGGGAAAAATAAATGACAACTTTATTTTTTACCAACCTCTAAGCAAAATAGTATTTTTTTCAATTGTGAATTTTTTAAAAAACCTTTGAGAAGGGGTTCATTGGGCTTCCTCAGACTGGCAAAAGGCCCGTGGCATAAGAAAGGTTAAGGACTATGACTTTAAGATAAATTAATTTGAAGAGAGGAACCACATTGAATTGGTAAAAAGTGTTTTTCCACAAGGCATTCCTTATAAGGCCCAGACCAAAAAAATATCCTGATATTAGAATTCCTTCTTTTTAAAATATAGATTTATTTCATTAAATAGTTCCCAATTACCCATAAAACTTTAACATTTATTTTTTTAATTTGAACACCAAATTCTTTCCCTCTTCACCCCCTTGACTCCTTGAGAAAGCAAGCAAAATGATAATGATTATACTTGTGAAGTCATGCAAAACTTATTTCCATATTAGCTATATTGCAAAAGAAAACACATTAAAAAGAAAGAAAAATAAAGTTTAAAAAAGTATGCATTCATCTACACTTAAAGTTCATCAATTTGAGTTCTTTCTCAAAAAAGAACTTTTAAAAGGGTACCTTCTATCTCTTTTCCATATCAGTCCTACTTTTCTTATAAAATCAAACTGAAATCCAACTTCCTCTGCTTCTCTTAATGCCCCCATCTTCAGGGATGTTTTCTTTTCTCTAAAACCTGCAACACACAGTCTGTACTATTACTACTAATCATAGATGACATTTTAATAGCTCTAAGGTTTGCAAAAATTTTTACATATATTATCTCATCAACCCATATTAATTTCTATTATTATCCCTTTTGTTTCAATGTCTCCAGGTAGACTGTAAGTTTCTTGAGGTGTAAGGGAAGGTGTCTAATACCACTTCATAGCTCACCTATACCTCCTAACACAGAGTCTGTTTGTCATTGAGAAATGATGATGATGATGATGATGATGATGATGATGATGATGATGATGATGATGATGATGATGATGATTTACATTTATCTCTGAGAACCTAAAAAAATGGGGAGAAGAGTTTGTGGAATCATAGATTTAGAGCCGGAAGGAATTTTAGCAGTAATGTGTGTTACAACCCTCTCATTTTACAAAGCATGAAAGTTAAGCCTCAAGAGATTTGTCCAGGGGCAGAAACCACACATAAGTCCTCTGAACCCAATGCCCTTTCGACTATGTCATATTGCCCCCCCCTTGAAGCAGTATGGTAAGAGATATAGTTAGAAAAAAGTTTCCTGAGAAATTGAAAGGCACAAAATTATTATAGAATGTTCACACAGAATATTATCAGCAAGACTTGAAACACTGGCCACCCCAGCAAAACAAACGCCAAATCAGGCAGGGCAAGTAGTCTGTAAGTTAGAAGTCATTCATTCAAACTGGCATTTATTGAGCAGCTACTATATGTCAGACATTCGATTAAGAGCTGGGGATACAGAAAGGACAAAAAAAAAAAAAACAGTCCCTGATAACAAGCAGCTCACGGTTTAATGGGGGTAACAACCTATAAACAATAGTTTAATGGGTGTTACAACATATAGAACAAGACATATACAGGATAAATTGGGGATTGTCTTAAGAAGGAAGGCACTAAGTCTAAGGAAGACTGAGAGGAAGATTTTTGGAGGGGTTTGTTGTGAGGCAGAAGATAGGACTTGAAATGAGAGTTGAAGGAAGTCAGGGAATATCTATGGTAAGAGTGGCATGGATTTTATGTAGGCTAGACTAGATATTTATTTTTTTGTGTTTTTTGTTTTTTTAATGATAAAGGTCTTGTTTTTTATTGATTAGTTGAGGAAAAATTTCTATGTTTAAATAAAGATCTTGTGAAGGCATCAGGATTCAGCCATGAAAAACAAATTGGAATTAAGTAATACACCTGTAGACCTTTATAAATTACTAGATTAGACTAGATATTTTAAAAGGTGGTGTTTAAAGCCATTTGGTTTCCCTGCTGCTTGCTGGCATAAAACAAATAACTCTATGGGATTTGGTGTCAGATATTTTACCAGAACAACAATTGTGCTGGGTGTTTTATTTTATTTTAACTATAATTTTTTCCCTTTTCATTATCTCTAAGTAAATTTATTTCTAGTCTCTTTATGGTCCAGGATATCTCATTTTATTCCCTCCCTGAACCTGAACCCCTAGACTGGCCTGAGTTGAGTTTGTCCTAGAGCGAAGTCTTGGAGGAGGCAGCTAATCTCAATAGGACAAGAAAAGATACAGGGTTAGATTTTGTAGCATCAGGGTGAATTTGATCAGATTAAAATGAGCTCCAGTCATCTCCAAATGAAATGAAAAACCTATTCCTAACTCATAGGCACCTCTGTTTTCTTATTCTCTGTCAATTTCTGTCCACGAAACTCAATTTCCATGTTCCTCCCCCCCACAAACTTATCTTGATTTTTGCAGTTGGAAAAAAGGAAGTGCTGATATTGAACTTGAACTCACTGTCACAGAGGATAAGAGGCATTATGAGGCAGGCATATGCCTTATTATCTGAATATATCATCATATTAGAATACGGGATTACCCAGATCTAAAAATGATATGTCCTAGTTAAATTACTGATTTTGTATAGTTTAAACATTCCTGCCAACTTCCCCCCAGTTCACTATAGAGTATAAATAAGATTTAATATCATTTTTATAATACTCATTGTACCCCACAATCTTTACCAAGTTGTCAATTTACTTTATTAGATTATTTTGAATATTTTTTGTTTATGACTTTGTTCTAACAGAGCATTTTGTATAATCATAATAGGCATAATAAACAGCAGATTTTGTGATGCCCATTCTATGGGATGTGGTGTGAGAGAGATAATGTTAGGGTTCATAAAAATTGAGAAAGCCAAAAGAGAAATCTTTCAATTGAAACACATTTATTATTACTGTTGTATGAAACCCTTATTTTCCATCTTAGAATTAACATTGTATATTGGCTCTAGGGCAGAAGAGCAGTAAGGGCTGGGCAGTGGGGATTAAGTGACTTTCCCAGGATCACACAGCTGAGAAATGTCTGGTCAATTCTTTTATTATTTATTAGTCACTGTGTCATTTGTCAAAGAAAAGATCTTTGAGATATAAATGATATTTGTATGTAAGAGAAGAATCTCAGTGTAATAAAGAGAGAGTGAACTTCACAGTTAGAGAGCCCTGGGTTCAAGTCTTTCCCAAGATCCTGGCTGTGTGGCTTTTTAACTCCTCAATTACCCCAGACAATTTTCTAAGTCTAGAAGTTGAAGAGTAGTAAATGACATGCATTGTTACAGTTTTCTATAATTATGAGATGGCAGACTGAGATCACCTTTTTCCCCTTTTCCCTCCCCAAAAAAGCCACATTTAAATACTTTTAAAAAGTATTGTCTCAGGAAAAGCCTATCTTGGATGTTCCTTAATTAAACAAATCAACACTTAGGCCATAAAACACCATCCACTGTGGTCCAGTTTCACTTGGGATAAATGAGAAGCACTTATTGCTTGCCATTAGTCAAGTGAGCAGACGCTTTTCTCATCAGTAATGTGAAATGTTAAGAACGAAGTATTTTAACTTCAAATTGTCACTCAGCAAAGATTTTTGAGAACTCTTTTTTAAAAAATTGGCAGTTGTCATTTAATATATGATGTGATCTAAAAGCATATTATTTTTTAATGTTCCCCAGGAGATCTCATCGACTTTGTGACATTCTTAATCTCTTAATTCTCTAAAGAGAAAGAACAGGGTTTTTAGAAATTGTATAAAGCATATCCTGCCCTTTCAAAAAGTAAACAGGTGAGGATATGCAGGGGCTGGTGTTCTCACCCTTTTTGTTTCTCTCTCTCCCATCCCAAAATTCACTAGTAATGATAAAAGTGACATTATTTTAAAAGATAAGAAGCACCAAAATTATTTTCTCTCTGACCTTTACAGTTTCCAGAACAAGCAGCTTCTGTTAGCAAAATAGTTCAAGCTTTTTTATTACAAAGGATATTTGGCATTGCTCCATGAGAAAAATATATCGTTCCTGACAGTAAAAGTTATTAAGCCCTCCATTTTTATGCTAGGCTAACAATTTAACCAAAATAAAATCAGAGGGCATTTAAAATTGAGGAAGTAGTTGACTGAAAGGGCTAAAAAGATTTCATCTATCATTTTAGAATGACTGTTATTGATGTGATTTTTAGGTCTTTGATGGACCACACCTTATTGAAGCAAGAAGGATAGTTTACTGAAGAGGTCAAGAAGGTTTTTTTTTTTTTTGGTGACCTTCAGATTCCAGTAATATATTTGCACTGTCAAAGTTTACTGCTGATAAGTGACTATTTTGTTTTGAAAGAACAAATACGAATGACGTCAGGGAATGGGTGCCCATCGATGTTTAAATCTGATGCATTTAAAGTCATATTCTCTGCCCACAATGCCAATGCAGATTCCTAAACTACTAGTTTCCTAAATCTGGAATATCAGGTTCAGTTGTAATTTCATTTTAAAACTAGATCTGTGTTTTCTTTACAAATGTTCCAGGTTTCTTCATGAAGTAAGCATGAGCACTCAGAATAGCCCTGATCCAGGGTAGCTGCTGTCATCACGGCTCTGGCATCTCCGACCAAGTAAGAATGATATACATATTTCAGCAGATTTTGTCTTCTGTGACAAAGATATGACATTGTCGTCACTAATTCTTAAGAATCTAGGAAATTAAATGGCAGTGAAGACAAAGTTAGAACAAGATCCTCTTCCTTGTTAAAACTGCTGCTTTTATATTGTTTCTAACTCAGCTGGGGGTACAGTACATGCTCAGGAAAAAAGCATGAAGTGTATTAGAGACACATAAAGGGAAGCATACATTTAAAAATAATAAGATTCATTAAGGAAATAATAGAAGAGGCAGTAATAGTCATTAACTCGAGAATTCATAACTCTTTTCAGATTTCTTATTCAAAATGAGCTTTTGGGATGTCACATTCTTTAATAGTCTAGGAGCTCAATATTGTCTTTCTTTAGATGGTTGGCTTATAATGTTAGCGTATGCAAATACACATAAAGGACTGGCTTGTCTGTCCATTTCTTTGTGTTTGGGTATATATTTCTGTATGGCATAATATTTCCACTTGCATTGGTTCCCTGGCAAGAAAATGTTTATTGCGCTCATTAGCTAAGAGGATGTCGGCACTGGTCCAATGAACACAGATCTGCCTTCTGATTTCAGCCATTAAATTGCAATGGGATTCACAGGCTTAACATTGTGGGTGTGAGAATAATAAAATGGAACTCCATCTTTAGCCCAGTTACCATGGATGCAGTTAAAGGTCATAGTGGCAGCTGCTAACTAGTTGCCTTTTTAGCTGCATTTTCCCTCCTGCAATGTGTTTTTATGCACCTTAATCTCTGAGAGGTTTGCCATGGACTACCCTCACCTACTTTTGTGACAGATACCTTAACCTGTTCTTTGAAACAATGGACATATTCCTTTTTTAAAAAATTGGTTACTGTGGACTTCCTCTTTATTTATTTGTCTGATATAGAAATTGAAGGTAAAGAACTTAATAAAAATACAAATTGCTGTTCCTCCAGCATCCTGAATTACTTTCTCATTTTCTGCACACCGTTCTACATTCCCAACCAAAATAAAAAAAAAGTGTATAGTAAATTCCCATCTCCGTTTAAACTGGTAATGGGTTCAGGCACTGATGCATTCACAACGTGGAACATCAACTTCTTCTTCATTCGGCCCAAAGTCCTAGGAGTTAATTCCCTGTACTGCATGAGGTGTCAGAGTAATTACCACTGATCAACCCTATTTCTCAGCATTCTGCCCAGCTTTGAGAGGCTCCCTGTTTATGGATGCACTGCCACATCATCACAGTGCTTTCATTCAGGCAAGCTACTTAATCGAAAGGGTTTGGACAATGTAGGATTTTCAAAGAGAAGAAGTGGGGGAAAAAATTAAAAGTAGCCAAGCAAAATAAAGTATATGATGGTTAAAAAAAAACCTGAAAGCTCTTCGAAATATTTCCTTATGTCAACACTTCATTTCAATAGATTTTTTAAAACTCTTATTCACTTTCAAAAGAAGGTACTGTGAGTCTTTTTTCTGGGGTGACTCAACTCCATGATCACATTTTTGAAACATTTTAGGAACGCATCATTTTAGAAAACCCACTTGAGGGGTGTTTGTTGTTTTTGGTTCTGTTTACGTATAAGTCCTGATGATGTTAACCTTTATGAGCTAGAATACAAAGAAACTTTTTTTAAGTGTTGTGCGCCTCTGTCTTAAGCATACATTTATATAACTTGTCATTTCATAAAAATAAATTAAGTATTATATGAGCCAAATGTTTCAATTCCACAGAAGAGTGGTTTCTGGGACTCCTTGGCAGGATGCCACAATATTCATTTTTATTTCAAACACAATGTGAAGTCTTTAATTTTAATATACTTTGTAACTATAATGGTCATAAGGAATACACTATACTAATTCATGCTCATAGTCTCCTTGCTCTTCTCTGATTTTATAAGGTAACAGAAAGATACATTGATTTCATGTGCCATACTTTAAAGCTGTATATAGGTATCATTGGTCAGAGATGCAGGGTGAGAAAGGGGGTGGGGGGGAGGAGAGACAGAGAGAGAGAGACAGAGAAAAGGGCAAGTGGTAAGAGAGAAGAGTTTGGAGCTTGACCAGGCTCAAAGTCCTAGCATCTTTTGTTTGGGGATACTTTTATATTTATGGTGTGTCTGTTACAGCAGTGCATTTGATAGCAAAGTAAGGTGATAAGAAGTCTAGTCCACGGGGGAAATCTGAACCTGAATGTGAAGGCTTGCCTCCTTAGACTCCTCTCCTAGATACAAATTCACGATGTGACTTGGGGGCAGGTGTGTCATTCTTTCTGAGTTCCAGATTCTAAACAAGAAGAGAACTTGTTGGAAAAAGCTGAAGGATCACCCGATAAAAGAAGCTCTGTAGCATTCATCAGATGATGCCAGGGTATTTATTAATGGGCCAGGTTCTTTTGACCACCTAGCTCCTTTATGGATCTGTGACTCCACTCAGAAGCCATAAGAGGTCAGTGGATGGACAAGAGAAGAGCAGAAAGAAAATGTGTCCCAATTTGATCTAGCTTTCTGTGCCAAAAAAAAAAAAAAAAAAAGAAAGAAAAATTAAAAAAGGGGGGGGGTGTTACTCTAAAGCAAGAGGGAGCAGAGTGGTAATGACAAATACATATGTAAATAGATTAATCCCCTGTGGTCCTTCTGAGGTTTTCACAATGACATCACTGGCAGAGTGGTATTTCTTCATTAAAAGGGGACAGGGGAAGGAGTAATTTTCAAAAGCTATACAACTGTATTATGAAGGTTGAGGGGGATGGAAGAGAATGTTTTCGGCTATCACTGAGAATTCAGCTTTACTATTACCTCTGCCATACTTTTAATCAGGGAATTTCTTCTTGTGCCTTGTTTACTGTTGATATTTTCTGGCTGATTGGAGAGGAATGACATTTTGACAATTTACTGTAGCAGTAAGCACTGTACAAACAAAAGGTGCTGATGAAAACTGGGAACCCATTATTATGTAAATTATGGCTGAGTAACACAGATTCCAGCTCCCAGTCACCATCATTGAGACCAGTTTTACTCAATGATAATAATTTTCATGATTGCAGACTTCAGAGTGATCAGAAATATGCTTTAGCTGCTGCATTTATCTACTGCTGGTACTTGACCCTTAATTAAATTCTGAAACTTTTTTATATAATAAAGTAAAATACAGCTGACACTTCTGTTCAAACAAAGAGCATCCAACATAGAGCTACCAAATAAGATAAAGGTATTTCAGACTTACCTCATCATAATGATAGTAAACATGGGTATTACAGCATCTTTGGAAAGTGAGCATAAAGTTTCAAATGCTGATGTACATTGTCTAGTGATTTCAGTTCTGTGCAGCCTTCCTTACAAGGAGAATGAATATATGCTGCAAGTTAGTCCTGGGTACAGATGATCATTAAAAATCTGTTAAGAAGACATTTTAATGTGTTTGGAAAATATACCGTGAGGCCATTCTACATCCTTTGACTTCTCTGATATCCAGCACGAGCCCGGAAAAAAAACTTAGGTGGCATTTATTAAGACCCACACTGCTCCGTTAAGTCTTTGCTTATAACTTTTTTAAGGGATATTTTTCCTACAGATTTAATTCATCTCCTGAAAACTGAAAACCAAAGCAACTTTTAAAACTGTATTTTGGCCTCGTTAAAATACCGACAGTCCAAAGCAGATGTCAAACTGAATATACATATTGTAATATATCGTGTGGGTATCAGCCACTTTTAAGCTGGATTTTGTAAACATGAATGGTTGAAAGCAGGGAGCCCTTGGTTAATACGTACTCATCTTTGCAAATCCTTCAAATACATTTATTTTCTTTAAAAAGTATGCATCTAATATTTCCCTCAGCATTTCAGGTCAAGGAAAAGGTCTTCAGTTTGAATATGCTAATAAAAGTCAGCTAAAAAAAAGAGGGGCACTTCTGAAAACCAAGGTTTAATATTTCCTTAGATATAACACTTCCTAAGCAGTCAGCTCATAGAGCCAATGAGCTAAGAAGGTAATTACTTAAGTGGATTTCATGAAGAGTAGAAAGATGATTGTGCCACATTAAATAACAATTGTATCCTTAATGATGTGTTGGACTATAATACAAACATCCTTCTACCATTACATGCTCTACAGTGTACCTTTCTAATTACTCCAGTGGCTTCCTGTTCCCCTGCTAAGATGCTGTGCTTTCAAAGACTATGTAAACATTAAGTGAGCTTTTTTTTTTTTAAACTACAGTGAGTGCAGCTGCATGGTCATTGATAAATTAAATTGTTGATATTCTATGTGAATATTATCATTGTTTTATTACATATATACGTGTATGTATATACACACACTTTAATGCTTCAGTATAAGTTAGAGAAATCTGCTTGACTTCATACACCAGCCTTGTTCAGCTTTCCTCAGTTGTTCAGTGGGTATGAAATGCAGCAATGCAACTTCAACAGTATCACTAAAGAAGGCTTAAAAAGAGCACAGGAAATTCATTGTTGGGGGGGGAGGAAAAGAGAGACAGAGATAGAGACGGAAAGAGACAAAGGAAGAGAGACGGAGACAGGGAGAGAGGCAGAAAGAGAAATCCAGAAACACACCAAGAGAGATTAGAGAGAAGAGACAGAGAAGCAGACAGAGGCAGATACAGAATCAAAATCACATAGCCTTTATTTCAGTGTTTAGGTAGCTCTTTTCTAAAAGCAGCGGAAAATATCATCATGGTATATTAGATTTTGGTCCTTCACAATTTTTTTGATAACGTCCTAAGCATCTGTAATCAGTGTGCTTGTATATAAGAGTTCCAACAGTTGGGTAGCTATGATAAATATAGGCATCATTTGATTTGGGATTCCAACTGGCTACTATAGGAGCTGAAAGGAAAGATTTCCAAAGTGATATCAACTTGGGAGGAAAGAACAGAAATGAACATAAGTAATTATCCATTAGCCTTGTATTATTTTGTCTATTCGAGAATTTTGTAATAAAGACTGTTGTCTTTTCAACTCATGATAATTTCTGAAATGCATATTAATATTTCTGGAATATTATTTATTATGAGAATAAAATAATTTAAATAGTACAACACAAATGCAGTGTATATAATGTAATTCATATCAAACATTTCATAGGTTATTATTTTAGATTTATTTTTATATTATATTTATATCCTAAGAAAGTAGATGCCATTGTTCCCCTTTAACAGGTATAATAAATGAATAAGAAAACAAAATGACTTTTCAAAAGCCAAATAATCCGTTAGCCATGAAAATCCAGGAATAAAATTTTAAGATAATTTTTCCTCCCTCCCTTTGGATCTTGTCTTTACCAAAGCAATGACTATTTGATTATGTCGTGTGTCCCAGTACATCTAGTAAAATATCGTGAATGTGTTACAGAAAAATTCCTCCCTTCAGAGCTACCTTCTGGGGCAGAGGGGTGAAATATGTCATCTATATGGAATAATAGCTCATATAGTACATTGTGATTCAAAATGCTTTAACACGTTACCTCATTTGATCCTCAGAACAGTTTCTTGAAATAATTAGTGTACAGATTAATCCCACTTTATATATGAGATGAAACAGGCTCAGAGTGACTTTTCTAAGGTCATACACTTCTAGAGAGTAAAGGAGGGAGACAAGACTCTTGCATGGATTTTTTTTTTCTTCAATCCTCTTGCTCTTCCTACTATGCTACAAATTTCACTTTTCAAAGATATTTGGACCAAGTCCAGAATCAGGATAGCCCTGAACTAATTCCAAGTTATATAAAAAGATATTTCTCTCCCCGCCTTATAAAGGCAACATGTTAAAACGGAAATAGCACTGGATTCAGTCTTGGTTTCCTGATTTATGAGGCAAGTATTAAGGTAGCGGATAGAATCCTGACCTTCAAACTAGAAAGTGCTGTGTTCAAATCCTACTTCAAAAAGTTACTAGCAGCAAGGCAATGAGGAAGTCTTTAACCTTTTTCAGCCTGCTTCCTCAGTTGAAAATAGAAATAACAGCATCATTTACCTGATAGGGTGAATATATGTAAAACATTTTACAAACGTTAGAGTATCAAATAAATGTTAGTTCTTGTTTTTCAGTCATGTCCATCTCTTCATGACTCCATGGACCATAGATCTGCATGGAGTTTTCTTGGCAAGGATATGGAGTGGTTTGCCATTTCCTTCACCAGTGGAGCCTCTTGTCAGACAGTCAAAGGTTAAATGACTTGCCCAAGATCTCACAGCTAGAAAGTGTCTGGGGCTGGATTTAAACTCAGGTTTTGCTGACTCTAGGCTCGGCACTCTATCCAATGAGCCATCTAGTAGTCTGACAGGGATATGGAGGTTGTGACTTACCCAAGGTCTCACATCTAGAAAGCATCTGATTCTGGATTTGAATTCGGGTCTTTCTGACTCCAGGCCCAGCATTCAATTCCGTAAGCCACAGCTCAACAAACAACAAAATGTTAGCTATTATTACCCAACTGTCAGAGTTGAGGGAATCAGATGTAAATGACGAACTTCACAAACCTTAACACACTAAGTAACTTTTGAGCTATTCTTTATGTGTTACAGAGTTTAGTTCCACCATTAAAAAGGACTTCCTTAGGATCAGAGAACCCATATGTAGATAAAACATATGGCAGAGCACATGCTAGTGTCAAAATAACATGAACTCTCTTTTCTTAAGTAAAAATCCTTTTGGGGAAAAAAACCCTAAAAGGACCAGGAAAATTATTCTTCACACACAGACTGATCATGTGTTTACTAAGTAGTAATCAGCCAGGTGACAATGTATGCTTAAAAAACAGCCTTACTGTGAATGAATTGCAACATATTGACTTTCAAAGCAACATATTTGGGCATGTTTTCTCAGACTCTATGCACGGAATTCAAATTAATGTTAATAAAATTTTGCTCCACATACTGACAGAGGGGGGAAAAAACCCTTCCTAAGATATATTCCTGACAGAATATGTGACTCACATATTGGGCAAAAATAAAATTTCTTTTCAGACTAATTTATGATCTACTTAACATCACTTTCATTTACATTTGTGCTAATAGAAGCGGTGTATAATTCACAAGTGTTTGCTCATTTCTGTACAGTAGACATTATCTAGGAGATTTTTTGGTATCTATTAATATATTAATGTTAAAAGCACTTTGATATATGCATGGTTCTATCTGTGTGGGTGCTTTCACTACTAATATGAATCCTGAATCCTATCTCATGTGATTCTTGACCCAGTTTTACCAGAAATTCTCTATAGTAGATCTGCCCAGTATACCAGAGTTTCCTCATATTCTTTGGGTATCTTGTAGGTATCTATATGTTATAGAATTGGAGCTGCTAGGTGATTCGATGAGATAGAGAGCCAGGCCTGGAGACAGGAGGTTCTGGGTTCAAATTTGGCCTCAGACACTTCCTAGCAGTGTGACCCTAGGCGAGTCACTTAATCCCAATTGACTAGTCTTTAACTCTTTTCTACCTTGGAACCAATACTTAGTATCAATTTTAAGACAGAAGGTAAGGGATTTTTTTTTAAGTCACACACTTTAGCCTTATACATGGTTATACACTATTAAAATATCCTGGAGACTGACCACAAAATTAGTCAAGTACAATTAACAATCATTTACTCTAGACCAACTAAGTATAAGGCAACTAGGCGGCACAGTGGACAGAGTACTGGACCTGGAATCAGGAAGATTCATCTCCCTAAATTCAAATCTGGCCTCAGACACATATTAACTGTGTGACCCAGGTCAAGACATTTAAACCTATTTGCCTCATTTTCCTGCTAGAAAAATGAACTGAGGAAAGAAATGGCAAACCACCAAGATCTCTGCCAAGAAAACCCCCAATGTGGTCACAAGGAGTTGGACATGACTGAAAAACTACTAAACAATAACAACATTAAGTGCAAAGTATGGTGCTAGACGCTGGAAAAACAGAGACAAAATGACAATACTCCCAAGGCTCTAGTCATTTTCTCCTAGGGCTGTGTTGGTGAAGATGTGGCACTTGTTAGAAAAATCAGTACTTTTAGCCTTCCCGTTAAAGGTAATTTCTGAGTCCCTTTCCACAAATGAAAGGGACATTCTCTCAAATTCAACATAGCCAGTCATTCAACCATATTAATGAAGTGACCACTATATGCATAATCTAGTACTTGGCTCAGAAGATGGGTATGTCTCATCTCATGTGCCCCAGCATGCCCTGGCATGCTGGAGGGGGCTCCTCCCCCTCTCTGTGGCACCTCAGAATATTTTCTTGCATTCCCCACCCCTCCATCCAGCCAACTAATGCAAGCACTTCCTCCCTCCACTCCCTGAGATAGTGTAGGGGATTCACAAGCAGCTTGAAGATGCATTTTGGGCATGTGATCTCTAAAAGGTCGCAAACACTGCCCTAGGGAAAGGAAATATTCAACATCAAATACAATTTGAGGAAGGATGAGTGAGCACCAACAACTAAGGAGATCAACAAAGGGATCACTTGAGATATCTTGAGGAAAGCTAGCTATTCTAATAGATGGAGATGTGGAGGAAGTGTAGTCTAAGCCTGAAGGATAGCTGTAGAAAAGGCATTGAGTCTGGAGAAAGAAATTATTTTGTTCATTTGACGCACTGTACTAGGTGCTGAGGGAGATCCAGTAATAAATAAGACTTCACATTAATCAGGTTTACAATTTAAAGGGGAGGGGAATATAACATCCATAAAACCTATAATACAAAATAGAATAATAATACATGAGAGGCACAAAACAAAGCACCGTGGAAGTAATGATCCAATGAAGCTCAAAAATAACTTTTATTCTGTTGAGTTATGATTAAGAGGATTCATTGTATGACATATTAATAGAATTTAGGAATGAGATAATAGATTTTGGTCATCATATATCCTCCAGGGGAAAAAGAAGTGTAGGTCATTTCCTTCCAAGCTATATTCATTCTTTCGATCATTTTACAAGTTGTTGTAATGCTGTATGAATCTTCAGAAATGTGTTCAAAATGTAATTGTTAGAAAAATCAGTACTTTTAGCCTTCCCATTAAAGGCAATTTCTCAGTTCCTTTCCACAAATGAAAGGAACATTCGTTCAAATTCAACATGGCCAGTCATTCAACCATATTAATGAAGTGACCACTATATGCATAATCTAGTACTTGGCTCAGAAGATGGGTATGTCTCATCTGAAGACAGTAATCACAATATCACATTTATTTGGGAGTCATGAACTGTATAATCTCATCACTCGTATTCTAAGTGAAGAGATTGGTCATATGCTTTTATTTTGCTTTACTAAGTGATGGATTTACCTTTAAGAAAATAAAGTCCTCATCTCCAGTAGTCAGTCCCTTCTAGGATTAAAGCATACAGCAGCATTCCCCTAACCTGTGAAGAAGCCTTTGATATACCCATCTGTACTGCTTTAAGAGCCACATAGTTGGTATTAGGTCTTAGGAAGAATAATATATCAAATGTCAAAGATCCTAATGTATCATGTAAGGAACGGACTGATTAAAATTAAATTTAAAATTTTAAATGATTGCTCCTGTCATTTGAAATGCACTGTCCCATCTTCAAAAACACAAAACTGAACTTCCCAGGGCAGGGCAGGTAGCACACAGTGGATGGAGTCAGACCTGGAGAAAGGAGATCCTGGGTTCAAATCTTTCAGACACTTTCTAGCTGTGTGATCTTGGGCAAATCATTTTACCCCAGTTGCCTAGTTTTGACTGTTCTGCCTTGGAACAGTTTCTTAGTATCAATTCTAAGACAGAAGGTGAAGGGTTAAAAAAAATTCTGAACTGCCAAACCAGAGCCAACTCACACCTTTAAAGATACTTCTAGCTGGATATTCTCATAATGGGATTTTTTTTGAAGGATAATTTACTATTCTTTTGATCTGCAGATGCTTTCTCACTGTTTAACCCCAGCCACTGAAGTAGTTAAGAGCCACTCCTGCAACCCCCAATACCATGCTGCTTGCACTCAGGCCATCATTCTCATCCTGCTACACACACACACACACACACACACACACATGCATGCACACGCACACGCACACGCACACGCACACTCACACACACACACACTTATACATTCATACACTTATACAAAACCTTGGCTTCTGCCCTGGACATTTGGCTCTGATAGGTGAAATTTTGCTCTCTCTTGCCTGTAACCAGGACTTCACACTTCTTTCTGGACATCTCCATACCATGTGGCTGCCTGCAAACCAAATTGTGCTTTCCAGTTCTTCATGTATTGTCTCTCCCAATGGAATGCAAGCTTCTTGAGGGCAAGAACTATCTTGCCTGCTCATATTTGTACTGGCACATGGATTGTGTTTAATAAATATTTATCATCTATCTCAAAAAGTCTTAAGCATATTTTGTTACCTTGAATAAAAAACAAAACAAAACATTGTCTGTTGATAGCTCAAAACAGGCAATTTTAGAGTAAAAAAATGTTATCTGGCATTGATGTAGCTTGAGCTTTATACTAACCATTTTTTTTTTGCAGCAGGGGAGAGTAATTGTTATACCAAAACACATAGAAAAGCAGGCAGAGCAAAGAAATCACGAGATGAGATATTGCCACCAATACTAGGCAGAGGTCATCATTACAGAGAATCAATAATGACCTAGAGGAGCAAAGGATAGAGCAGATGACTGTAGGAACTGTAAAAACAGGAGTGGATTGAGAAACAGAAACAGGAGAAAATTAAGAGAAATGTACTATAGAAGAGTAAGAACAGTGAGAGAAGTCATAAAATATATTTCATTATTTCATTAGAAAAATCAGTAAGTCATTCCACAAACATTTATTAAGCATTTTGGTTTTTCAGTCATCTCCAACTTTTTTTTTACTCCGGTTGGGTTTTCTTGGCAAAAACTGGAGTGGTTTACCATTTCCTTCTACAGTTCATTTTACAATGAGGAAACTGAGGCAGACAGGGTTAACTTGCCCAGGATCACACAGTTAATAAGTATCTGAAGTCAGATTTGAAATCATGAGTCTTCCCGACTTCAGGTCCCCAGCATTGTCCACTGAGCTATCTTTCTTCCTTTAATAAGCATTGGTTCTATGCAAGATACTAGGCACTAAGAAAACAACAACAACAACAACAACCAAAAAAGTTATATATACATATATACATATATAGATATATAGATATATAGACTTGCTCTCAAAGAACTTAGAGTCTAACTAGGAGAGAGATAAGAACCCTAAAGATTAAAATATAATAAAAATGAAAAGTCTCAACATAGAATTATTAGAGATTTGGAGGAGAGGAGAACACTTTCAACTGAAGGAAGGGGAAGAATTAGGAAAGTCTTCTTGGAGAAGGTGATATATTAATTGAATAGGAGCTTGAAAGTGAGAAACTAACAGACAGACCTAGGGCAGCAAGGGAAGATTGAAAGAGAGGAGGATACGAAAGAGAAAAAAGAGATATAAAGCAGGACATTTTGATTAGAAAATAGAGTATATTTAGAGGAATAGCTTGATGACAAAGCTGAGAGATCTGGGGTAAGAAAGTTAATTTCAGTTTAGGATATATTGAATTTGAGTTGGTACTGGCACATAAGGTCATTTATTATCTCTTTTCTGACCTAAATTTTTTTATTATTACCCTCATATAGAAGATAATAAAACACTAATCATGACCCTTAACTTTTCATCAAAAGTCCAAACCTATATTTTCATCTAGTTGCTAGGTATCTTGACCTAAATGTCTCTAAACAACTCCAAAACTTAAGATATAACTTTTTCCTTAAATGTACTCTCAATTTCTCTATTTCTCTGGGGCTTTTCAAGTTTTTATTGATATTTACTGTTTCTTACGTGACCATACTATCCCATATATTCCTCTTTTTTCCTCCCCAGAGAATCATCCTATATGAAAAATAGTAGTTATACTACTAATTGATATTTTGAAGAAGTCTGAAAACATTTGCAATGTATAACCTGTGAAGCTTCCACCTCTACAAAAGGGTAGGTTGGGAAGATCTTCTCATATCTCTTCATTTGAATTTCATTTGATCTTTATAATTTTGATACATTTATTTTTATTTTTCTGATGTTATACTTTCCATTTATATTGTTAGAGTTACTATGTATATTGTTTTCTTCTTTCTGCTCTCTGTATGGGATCATGTAAATCTTTCCATGTTCTATTCAAATCACAAACAATATATCTTTAAAGCATAGTAATATTCCATTATATTCATGTGCCACAATTTGTTTAGCCATTCCCAAATTAATGGTCCTCTACCGAGTTTCCAATTTTGGGCCATCAAAAAAGTGATACTATAAATATTGTTGGAGTCTATTTTTTCTCATCAATAGCTTCCTTGAGGTATAAGGGAATGAACATTTTAATAATTTAATTTGCATATTTCCAAATTGCTTTCCAAATATTTTATGGTTTCACAGCTTCACCAACAATATATTAGTGTGCCTGTCTTTCCACAACCTCTCCAACACCATCTTTTGCAATTTTTCATCAGTTTTACAATTTTCAGGTGTAAGGTAAAATCCTAGAGTTGTTTTGATTTACAATCCTCTTATTAGTTATTTGGAGCATTTTTTCATGTGGTTGTAAATGATTTGCAGTTCTTTTGAAGACTATTTGTTCTTATCTTTGACCATTTAATCTATTTGTGAATGGCCATTAATGATATATGTATATTTGTAGGTGTTTATATGTATGCATACATATATAGTTACATACATATGTATGTATATATTGCTTTATATATAGTTTATATGTCTTAGATATCAAAGTTTTAGAAAAAAATTTGATAAAATGATATCTTTGTATATGATCACTTTCTTTCTTATCCTAGGTGCATTAATATTGTTTGTGCAAAACTTTTTCAGTTCCAAGAATCCTCTTCTGCTGTAAACATAGTATTAGGTTCCTTCAGTTACTTTGTTGTTGTTTTTGTTGTGCAGTTGTGTCCAAAGTGTCATGACCCCATGGACCATAGCTATCCATGGTGTTTTCTTGGCAATGATAATGGAATAATTTGCTATTTCCTTCTCCAGTGGACCTTGTTGATGCTTTTGTCAGGCAATGAGGTTAAGTGACTTATTCAATGTTACAGTTAGGAATTATCTGAGGCTAGATTTGAACTCAGGCCCTGTGATCTTAACCATTTTACCACAACTACCTTTTCATTTACTTTAGATTTTTTTATTTTTTATTTTTTAAAACATTTTCCATAGTTAAATGATTCATGTTCTTACTTTCCACTTCACCCCCCCAAACCCCCTTCCATAGTCGCTGTGCATTTCCACTGATTTTAATATGTGTCATCAATCAAGACCTATTTCCAAATTGTTGATAGTTGCATTGGTGTGGTAGTTTCGAGTCCACATCCTCAATCATGTCCACTTCAACCCATGTGTTCAAGCAGTTGTTTTTCTTCTGTTTCCATTCCTGTAGTTCTTCCTCTGAATGTGGGTAGCGTTCTTTTCTGTAAGCCCCTCAAAATTGTTATGGATCATTGCATTGCTGCTAGTACAGAAGTCCATTATATTCGATTTTACCACAGTGTATCAGTTTCTGTGTACAATATTCTTTTGGCTCTGTTCCTTTCACTCTGCATCAATTCCTGGAGGTCTTTCCAGTTCACATGGAATTCCTCCAGTTTATTATTCCTTTGAGCACAATAGTATTCCATCACCAGCATATACCACAATTTGTTCAGCCATTCCCCAATTGAAGGGCATACCCTCATTTTCCAGTTTTTTGCCACCACAAAAAGTGTGGCTATAAATATTTTTGTAGAAGTATTTTTATCTATGATCTCTTTGGGGTACAAACTCAGCAATGGTATGGCTGGATCAAAGGGCATATGCTCTTTGGGCATAGTTCCAAATTGCCATCTAGAATTGTTTGATCAGTTCACAACTCCACCAGCAATGCATTAATGTCCCAATTTTACCACATCCCCTCCAACATTCATTACTCTCCCCTGTTGTCATTTTAGCCAATCTAGTAGGTATGAGGTGATACCTCAGAGTTGTTTTAATTTGCATTTCTCTAATTATTAGAGATTTAGAACACTTTCTCATGTGCTTATTGATACTTTTGATTTCTTTATCTGAAAATTGCCTATTCATGTCCCTTGCCCATTTATCAATTGGGGAATGGCTTGATTTTTTGTACAATTGATTTAGCTCCTTGTATATTTGAGTAATTAGACCTTGAGTTTTTTTGTTATATTTTTTCCCAGTTTGTTGTTTCCCTTCTGATTTTGGTTGCATTGTTTTAGTTTGTAAAAATATTTTTAATTTAATATAATCAAAATTATTTATTTTACATTTTGTAATTTTTTCTAACTCTTGCTTTGTTTTAAAATCTTTCCTTTCGCAGAGATCTGACAAGTATACTATTCTGTGTTCACTTAATTTACTTACAGTTTTTTTCTTTATATTCAAGTCATTCACCCATTCTGAATTTATCTAGGTGTAGATGTTGATCTAAACCTAATCTCTCCCATATTGTTTTCCAATTTTCTCAGCAGTTTTTGTTGAATAGTGGATTTTTGTCCCAGAAGTTTACTTTAGGTTTTTTTAAGGGTGATCCCGTTCCCACTGACTCTTCCCCTCACTCCTGATACCTTCTTCTCATACAATATTCCTCCATCTTCTCCTTTCCTTCATATACTCCTATTCCTTAGTTTGGAGTATGAGTGTATATATGTGTTTTAGAGAGTTTGCTTCCTTGAATATTTGTGGAAATGGAACCTAAAATGGGTAGAATGAACTCAACATTTTAACTACAGAGGAAAATGGAGTTGGACTACACTCTACATTAGATAATTTTTCTCACCATTTTTTCCCTGCTGAAATTTTAATACTATAATTTGATTGTCAGTGGTATGATCTTCTGATTATGAGAATATTGACTTGTAGATTTATATGAATTATTTCTATTTACCATGAAATTACATTTCACAGATGAAGATTTATCTCAGAAAAAAAGAATTCTGTAAGTCTGAGGAAAAAAAATTGATAGTTGTATCTGCATATATATTCACTTAATAACTCCAAAAATCTTTTTTTATATTTCTGATATCATTAAGATAAAAGAACATAAGTATATTTCCACAATCATACTCATATACACGATATGAGAACACATGTGAACAATGGCTTTCATACTACCTACACATCCATTCTACTCACTCCAAGGGTGTTCTATGTCTCTAAGAGTGCATGTTGAAACAATTGTTAACATTCATTTTCTCAAATTTTGAAATCCATATTCTCAACTTTTGTCCCTCCCTCCCTCTTAACCCCCCACCCCAAGAAGGCTTTCACCCAAACCACAGCAACCAAACTGTGTTGGACCAGTACCACCACCTGGTGGCTTTAATAATAACAACAGTTAGTATTTATATAGTGGTTAAAGGTATACAAAGAACTTTACAGACTATATGTCTGATGCATTTATTGTCTCTTTACCAGCTTTCTTTTTTTAACTTTTTGGAGGACCACATAGATTTGTTCTCTTCCTTTCTCTATTTTTCACTGTTCACATTTCAGTTAATTCTACCCTAAAAAATATCTGAGTGGCATAAAGAGTATTACCAGACTGTGACCTGGAAGATATGCATTTAATCTTAGCACTAATACATACTGTCTAATTATATGCAAGTCACTTTTAAATAAATGAAATAAACACTAATTAAGAGTTTATCATGACGTACTATGCTGATTATAGCAGAAAGAAAGAAAAAAGGAAAAAAAAGACAGTCCTTGCTCTTTCAATGAGCTCATAGTATAATAATGAAGACAATACATAAAATAAAGTTAAATTGTAAGGTGAATGGAAAGGCCTATAATTCCTAAAAATGAAGATTTGCATCCTAGGGAAGTAGAGAGCAAGGCCCATGAATCGTTAGGCTACATAAATAGGTCATATGGTACCAAGGATCTGCAGGACATATATTCAGAGTAAATAATACAATGTAGAGTAGAGATGCCAGCCATTCAGCCTACAACATTCCCTAGTCCACCTCAAACCAGATTAAAATGTAATTGGAAAATATTTGACAAAATAAATAAAAATACAGAACATAGATAATGTTAAAATGTGGTTTTTTAAGTCAATATGCTACCTGCAGAGATCCTTATATAAGATTTATTGATCCTGTTTCTGTTTGATTTCGATAATACTGATGTAGAAGACCTTAGGCTATAACTTTTTCAAGAAGAGAAGTAATCGAGGTCAATGTTTTTCTAACCTTTTATTTTTCCATTTCCCATTTTCAATATCAATAACAGAGTTGATTATAAGGTTATGTGGTTCTTTATTGTATTAGAAGGAATTGATATGGTGACTCCTATCTCTCCAAGTCCTATAAACATTCAAACATCCTAAATATGTTCCCGGTGCCCCAGCCACTGGAGAGATTGAAGGGCAAAGATATGAGGGCAGAGGAGGCCCCCTGTGGTGGCATCCTTTCTACCATCTATCAATCTCAGGTATGTAATAGGATGCTCCAGGGCCAGGGAATGGAATAAGGTGGGAAGACAAAAGAAAAAGGGTACCTTCAGTAATAGCAAATCCCCTAATATTATAAGTTGTGACATTTGGAAAGAAACAAACAAGTTATCTCACAAAGAAACACATATTTAGACTGCTCACTCCGTCTTCTTAGAGCAGTGCCCTACCTCTAGTCCAATCCTTCTGCCATTAATCAAGGCAACAACCTCAAAGGAGACAACAAGCACAACAGCTGCCTCTGCTACTGTTGTAACCACCACCTCTTCAGCAGTCACAGATGCTACAGACCTGGAAAAGAAAGTTCTCACCTCCAAAATCATTGACACTATTAAATGTATACTTTTATATTGAAATTACACGAAAGATGTATTTGTATATCAACCTTATCCCTCTTGATATTTCAAATTGTGTTACTTGGCATTCATACTCCCAGTCTTTGCCTTGACCTTGAACTCTCTAGATCCCAGATTTTGCTCACCATGAAGTTGAATTCTCCAATATCTATTGTTGTCTCCCATTAGAATGGGTGAGAGAATAGATATTTTTAAGTACAGTGCTTTACACTTAATTTTTAAAAATTTATTCTTTGATTCTTTTCTTTCTTCTAATTCTTATTCTATGAAAATACATTTCTTTTCCACCATTTTGTGGTTACACAATGCTCATTCTGATAAGACTTTCACTTTAGTAATACGTTTAGTCAGTTAAGATAGTCAGTTTCATTATTTGTGATGTATGGCAATCACATCCTCACCCCCCCCATCTCCTGAACTTTATAATTGTCTTTTAGAATAAGGCATGCTGGGGAGTGACAACAATAACAAAAACAACCCTAAACTCTTAAGCATGTCTGGCTTAAGTGGTACTAATGATACACCTGTACTGCAATATTTTTACTTTGATGGAGCTATGTTTTCACAGCTGTAGGTGTTCCCTTCCTTGGTATAAATAACTCATCTGTGCTTTCTTTATCCTGTGTGATTCTTGTCCAATTTCTCCCACATATCATCCACCAAAGTAGAATTATTTTCATTCCTAATCTTTTAAGGTTTTGTGAGGTGATACTGTTCATAATCTTTCCCAATCCTCCTCCATAGTGTTTTACAAATAAATTGTACTCTAAATAAGTGTTTTTCTTGGCTGCCTTCTCTCCACTTAGGAAGGATATGAAGTGTCTTCTGGGTAAGGCAATTTTGAGATCACTTTGGCATTTATGTTATATAACTATTTTATATCAGTTACACTTTTGCAGGAAGGATGATAATCAAGGTCAATATTTTCTTAATTTACCTTTTATTTTCCATTTCCAGTATCTCAGTATCAATGGTTTATTTAGATAAATAAGATTGAAATAGCTAAAACTGTACTCAGGGCTTATTCATCTTTATCCTTTTTTCTATTTTACTATTAATTTAAACTTTTTTTGCTAATTAATAGTATGATTGCACACAAATGCTCTTTCTTTCTGATGACTTCCACATTAGTAACCATTTGTGTTTAGTCTGTTAAGATAGAGTCAGTTTCATTATTTCTGATATATGGTACTAATACTCTCCCCCACCTCTAATTTCTTTTGGAATATGGCATGTATGACATCTAAATGCATGGCTTCTGAGTAGTGGCATTTAAATGATGGCATTTAATACTTAAGGGAAATGGATGGGAAAACAGAGACTATCTAGTTCAATCTCCTCTTTTACGGATCAGGATATTGAGACATAGGGTGGTTGAATGACTTATCCAATGTCACACAGGTATTAAATATCAGAAATGGGATATGAACCCAGGTCCTAAACAAGATGTTTTCTACTTCAATGGGAAAGTCTTTTGCTTCTCCATTGTGAGTCATATTTTCCAACATATTTTTCACTATCTTCCCCATCACCATATTTTCATCAAAGAGGCTATCAGATTATATATATAGATTGGTTTAAAAGATCTTCTCAAAATCTATTTTGAAATCCTCTACTTCTACCTCCTTCACAACATGTCAATGAATATACCTGGCAGTTATTTTTCATGATGGTCTTTTTGCTCAGTTACCAAATATTATATAAAATTATATTGTTGTTTTTTGCCTTTTTGGTGAACCCAACTCTGACAACTTCTTTTCTTATCTGAACCATCCTTCCAGTTAGCTACAATAGCCTTGTTGTTTTCTTGTGTGGGATCCATATTGCTGAGAGGGGTTCAAGCTTGCAGCACAGAATTCAGGAATTCAGGAATTCTGTGCTGCAGCTTGAACCCCTCTCAGCAATATGGATCCCACACTAGTTAGCATTTGTTATGTGACTATCATTATTAATAAAGTTCAGTTCTAATATAGTTGAACATACAAACTGTTACACACTGCTGGTGTAGCCTTCCAAAAGATGGGATTACTTCCATAATAAGGCACTGGAATAAGACTATGTGTCAAATATTAATATGTTTGTATATCCTTGTAGAAATAATGGAAAGACATTAATATGAACACGAAAACAAACTTAAGAATGAGTATATAAAGACTTTGAAAGTTCCCAGAAGTCTCTTTCAGAATGATAGTAAATGGTTTTATCAGTCTCTTTATTCTTCTCCAAATATTCTTATTACCTTTTAAAGTAGAAGCACTCAAGATAGTTTTTTTTGCTAATGTATTTTTATTTCTTTATTCCTATGATAAAAGTAGAGAGGCAGGCAGTTTCTGGCTTAAAAATGAATGCTTAGAATAAAACCAATTGATAAGCTGAAAGTTTCTTGGGTAGATGATACAGGTATAGCTATTGTCATTAAAAATGGAGCTTTCCACAATAGGGAAGAACTGAAGTTATAAATTATCCATATTTTCCTATTTCAATTGCAAAATCAAATAGCTTATTTAAATAAACATTTTTTCTGGATTAAAAGTAGTCCCAGACATAAAGTACTATTTGAACATCATTTCAGTATAAAGTATTATCTAAGCTTGGTTTTCTAACCTGTGTAAAACTCATGACGTTCCAACACAGAAAAGAATTTCTGTCAGTTTCACCTGCTAAATGATCACTAATGTCCCAAAAGACATCCTTTTTAGTTAAAATAAAAAACAACAAAGTTGACCTTTTAGATAAAAGAAAAACAACTGATATGGAAACCAAAAAAAATTAATGAATTCGCT
Organism: Gracilinanus agilis; assembly: GCF_016433145.1. Lineage (NCBI taxonomy): Eukaryota > Metazoa > Chordata > Mammalia > Didelphimorphia > Didelphidae > Gracilinanus > Gracilinanus agilis. The sequence goes on from NC_058132.1 coordinate 496,584,665, forward strand.
CACTTTTAATATAGAAATCCCTAAGAGCAATAGGGCATAACTGCCAATATGGCAAAATAGAGAGGACACATTTCTTATTGTAAGTGGTAATATCTCTACGATTCATAGAAGGTTTCTAAAATGCTCTGGACCTGAGAATATGTCAAGATAGGAGTGGAGGAAGAAGAGTTTTCATAAAGACATTCACTGAAATTTCTTCAAGTCCTTTACTATCTGTCAAATAGTTTGCCTAGGACTAGAAACAAAAAGCAAAGACACAATTCCTACCCTCAAGGAGTTCACATTACTGGGTGGGAGATAACATTCAAACAAATATATACATACAAATTATATATTGTGTAAATGGGAAGAGAAAAGGAACTTGCAGAGGAAAGACTTTTGCAGAAGATAATATTTGAGATGAATCCTTATGGAGATCATGAATTCCAGGAGGCCCAGGTGAAGTGATTGGACATTGTAGGTATGGGAGGCAAAGAGAAAAAAATTAGGAATTGGAAGATGGAGTGGTCTGTCAAAAGAACAGCAAATTAGTCAATGTAGCTGGATCATAGAATCCATAGATGGAAATAAAGTGTAAGAAAACTATAAAGGTAGGAAGAGCATAGGTGGTGAGGAACATTAAATGCCAAGCAGAGAATTTAATATTTGATCTTGATGGTAATAGGGAGTTTCCTGAGCAGATGGCTGACATAGTCAGACATTCCATTAAGGGTAATAACCATGGCATCTGATTGGAGGATAGATTGAATTAAGGAAAAAGTGTAACTCTAAATCCTAGAATTCTGCGTTTCTGTAATCTCTTCTACTTTTTAATAGAGAGGGCCCTCACTGTTCCCTAAAACTGTGGCTTCACAAAAGACCTATGTTGTCAGAATAGGCTGCTAAGAATCAGAGATAACCTGAGATAGATCAGAAAAATTATGTCTAGACCTCTACCTCCCACACTGTACATGGAGACAAGGGAGAATTGGCCATGGCACTCACTATTTTTGCAGCTATGGATTCTTTGAACAGCAGGTCAATTTAATAGGCATTATGGGAAGTTCCTTTGACAGTTAACAAAACCTATTACATTTCTCCCTTTTTTTAACCTGAGACATGGGCTGCCTAATTCCATAATGCCTGAAGGTTACATTTAGAATCATCATTTATTTCATTGTTCTGACCTTTTTTTTTTCTTTTCCTGAGCCTGTTCTAAGGCTGTCCTAGCTTTTTGCTTTTCACCCTCAGGGCTCCTAGGAGGCATAGTCTAGCTTCATCTCCCATTATATTTTCTGGGGTACACAAAAGTGTTACAGGCTGTTGGCAGACTCACAGGGGACCAGAAAGGGGATGTGTAGAAACTTATGCAGCTTTTATATCCATGTACCTATGTGACTTTAACTTAAAATAGATTGTTCAAATCAGCAAACACTTCCTGAAAACAGTGGGATCCATTCTGGGATCTTTTCTCTAGGTCTTGACATATCCCTGGTAGCCACAAAGTAAAGAAGTGGACCATTCTCCTTCACTTTAACAATGTGTCTGTCCTAAGTCCTTTTCAGGTCATACATCTTTTTTATGCTATCTTTCATACAACTCATTTCACACAGTTCTTGATTAGCAATATGCTATAGCCTATTCATGCCTTGTATGCATCTCTTCGTTATCTTTTGGATGACCTGATTCCTCAGAGATTGTGATATCCCATGTTGTGAGGATCCAATGAATTAATCTGTGTGTAAAATGCATTGCAAATACCAGTTTTTCTCTGCTTCTAATAAACACTAAAAAGATTTTGCTTGCAAAAAAAATATCATGATTTGCATAGACCATCAAGAGAAGATTTTAGTTCGAACTAGTAGTAATAGTAGTGGTGGTGGTGATGCTGGTTTTTGCTGTCTTCAAGGGCTTTTGTTTCAGGAAAAAGTTTGGGGTCATTGAAATTTGTTTGGACCAGCATGAGAAAACTTAGTGACCAAATTGAAATGATGACTGGTTTGCTACCTCTTAAAGTTGAATAAATTAAACATTTTTAATTCAAACTGGTTGAAAAGTGGCCTGTTGAAATAACAGATTCAGTACTACCAAATTTTTTTCGCCAAAATTATTACATATGCTACTTCATTGGCAATTAAAGAAAGTTCACAAATCATTCATTGTCACAGATACTCTCTACTTGATTATACATTTTCTTTATTTTTTCACTATAGTATGCTTGGATTTATTTATATTTTCACTTGAGATAATGGGTTATTCCTTTCAGAACAATAAAAGTCCTGTAAAAACAGAAGGGTTGAAGATATTAAAACCTGCAGATTAAACACAACTATATTTCAACAATCAAGTTTTGGGGTTCTTCTAGTCAAACTGGCCATTTGCCACCATATGACAAATGCATGACAATATATTATCAGTTGTGTTCCCAAATGAGTCACTGTCCTTTAGTGACATTGTATACCCAATCTTTATTAATTTTAAATCAATGAGCTAAGAAAATTTTACACAATTCAGCAAAAGTGTGAATTTTTCTGGTAGCATCTGACAATGCTGATTATGAATTGTCTTTATTTTCCTGTGTAGATTCTATCATGAAATATGTAGATATAATACCAGATAGCCTCTTTTTTATCTGCGTGGACACACCTTTGTGATGTATTTCAGAAACTGACTACTGTTAGGGTAAGATTCATTTCAACCTGTTCATTATCTTGACTTCCAGTTTTGGAGAGATTCTTTGTCTATTCTCCAGCAAGTATTTTTTTCCAGACTAACTAAAAGCCATAGAAGAAAGCTTCAAATGGTCACAGAAGTTGTATATTCTCCTTTACACTGGCCTGAAAAAAAAATCCAACCCTGAAACTCTGGTCAAAGATTACAGGGCAAAACCAAATGGAAGTTTTATTTATTTGTCCCTTTCATTGAAAGGTAGACACTGTGTCTGTGGTTTATATCTTTAAAATAAAATAAACTCCTGATGATGAAGAATGCTAGACACATAGAAACTATTCACTAACACTTTTTGGTTTCCTTACATTTGAAAAAGTAAGGAATTTGTGAAAGTGTATTTTATCGCAAAATTACATGAATTTCTTGGTCTTTCTATTAATCTAATGCATATTTTGCTCAATGGAACATGAATCTGGGAAGAGGGTGCCAACTTTGAAGGTACAAACATAATTTTTTAAAAATAACAATTTTGTCTGCCTAACATTCTTTTAGTTATTAAATGAGACTATTTTGTGGGAAAGAAAGGTCATAGGGGAAAAGGGAAAATGGATTCCTTTCTGATCCTGAAAATATTGTTTGTAGTACATTCTTCTTACCATAAAGAGAAGATAGCAGAATTGAGCCCTCAGAGTGGGTGGGGACAGAGAGTCTTATTGCTGAGAGGAAAGGGGGTAGAAAAGCCTATGGTACAGCAGGCATTGTTACTGAATAGAGCTCAGTATAGGACTGAATGTACAATCAGAACATTTCTGTAGTGACATTACTGTAAGTTCTCAGTGGGATGAGTGAAACCATTACACTCAACTCAGACCTTTTATTCTCGATTCCGAAGAAGGAAAATAGAAGGTCAGCTGTGCATTTGGTTCTGCAGGATCTATGGGTTTTATTCACTCACAGGAAACACTGGGTATTTTAAGTGGCCACATTTCTCACCCTGAAGAACAACTTAAGCTACAGATGTTGTAGGGAAAGTGGGAGGTCATTAACAGTTTCAGTTCTATTATTTTAGTCCTAAAGCCCATTCTTCTGATGCACTTTGCTCTAAGAGGGCTAGAAAACCAGTATCTTTCATAGTAATGACTTCCAGTTTACAGCCTTCATTTGTTATATTTCCTCAATAGCTGTTGTGTTGAGATTAACTGCATAAATGGTCTGCAGCTGTCTGTTATGAATTAAGGGAGTTTAATCAAAGTATTTCTAATGTACAGCATAATGATAATACATGGGGGAAGTACTATTTAAGAGATAATGATGGCTTCAGAAGATCACTGTTGTAATGTTTAGTACATATGCCTTCAGCATTGAATTTGTTGTTGTTCTGAATATGCTTAATGGATCAGTGAAAAGCTGCCTAATGCGGGATTGTTTGATGGGGCTGACAGAGCTGGAATTAGCCCATTGCTGTTTACTGCATACAGCCATTAAGATTAATTGCTGCCAGATAATTTTGACTGTTTTTATCTTCGGGAAAAAGTGTCACTAATGGGTTTATAAATTGGTTCACTATTACTAATAGTAAGGCCAGTGTAACAAGATAGAATGTCAGCTAATTCTAAAGATAAAGGTAAAAAAAAGTATAAAGTACTGTATGACTTGCTAGTTTTAAGGGATACTGTTATCTAATAAGAGACACACTGATATATGATGCTCATTAATGCTATTTCCTGGGCTTTGGGTTGAACCTAATAGATGCTAATAAAGTCTTATTTGATGTCCCATTAAAAAGCTCAATCTGTTTTCTGCATTAATGCACAGGGTTGTTTATCACATCTTTGATGACTGAAACCCAAATCTCAGTCTGTTACATAACCAAAAGGACAGAGTGGTGGGTACCTACTTGGGTCTTGACACACGTGAAATATATTTAATTCAATTAGAAGAACACTTACAAATTCTAAGTATTTGTATTTATACTAGATGTACTATATTCACATTTTAGGTTAGGGTTGGAAATTGTTTCAGGATGCTTTTATTTTAATAGAACTGCAGCTTTAAAAATATTTCTGAGGACTTAAATGAAGGGAAGGGGAATATTGTGATAAAAGCTTATCCATGAAATATAGAAGTATTGTCATCCATGAACATACTTACTGGGTATCATATACTAAGTTGGAAAGGTTGTTTCCAAAGCATTGTATATATCTGCAGTGCTGTATATAACTAATTTGTCACATATTGAAATGAAATTCTTTGAACAGTGAATTTCAGAGGTATTCAATCCTTACTTTTCACAGTGAGTGCTCAAAGAGGAATGCAAAAAAAATTAGAAATAGACAGATAGACAGACAGGGAATATTTAATGATGTAGAAGAAACCAATAACTCATGAACAGTGAAGTCCTTTTCTTGGGAAGGAGAGTGTAAATTATGAAGTGATTCTTTTCTCAAGTCAAAAGCATATATGTACCTTTCAACAATATTTTTATGTCATGCTTAGAAGTTTTTACATTTAAAAAAATGAACTCTGGAAGTGAATTTCAAATATACCTGACAGGTTATTTTTCACATCTTCCTCTAATTCATTGTTTGTTTGGTTTGGTTCAACCATAACCACGCACTAGTTCACAAATAACCTGTTGGTGAAAAGAGATAAAGTCGTGGTGATAGGATGATTATCGATGTTATGCAATTCATAAAAATATTCACTTTCCTAGTTTTCCTTTTCAAATCCTAAAATGGGGTCATTTCTTTAATGGGTTAGCCCAGAATCAAATGTAAAAAGGATTTGATTTCTTCTCTTCTCTATTACTCTTCCATTTCTTCTCTCCTCATATACTCTTCCATACTCTATTACTCTCCACATTACTCTTCCATTCCATATATGTCTTCCATTGGACTGCAAGCTCCTTAAGAACACAGGCTAGCCTTTTCCTTTCTCTGTGTCCACATTGTAGGTGCTTAATAAAAACCTTATGGACTGGACAACTAGCAGATAATATCTGTACTGCTTCAAAATGAAAGGGGAAGGAAGGGAAAGGAAATAAGCATTAATTAAGTGCTTACTATGTGCCAGGCACTGTGCTAAGCTTTTTCCAAATATCTAATTTGATCTTCACAATAATCCTGGGAGGTAGGTGTTGTTATGACCCTTCATTTTACAGTTAAGGAAACTGAATTAGATAGAGGTGAAGTGACTTGTCCAATGTCACACAGCTAGTGTCTGAAGCTGAATTTGAACAAAGGTTTTCCCTACTCCAAGCCCTGTACTTTAAATACTGTGCTAATTACCTGTTAAAGATAGAAGAATGGGATGGTATTTTAGGCTATTTTTAATTATTCAGTATGAAAGTTCTTATGCCAGTGATATTACTTTTTTTGACTTCTAGGTCATAGAGAAGAGCATGACCTTAATTAAGTACATGTCACTAATAGTGACATGATGGAACTGGAATTAATAAAGATTGTACCCAATAGCCTTTGAATAGGATATGCCTTGTTCACTTCTATAGAGCTATCAAATTATAACCCATGGACAAACAACTTAGTCTTTAGGTTTAGAAGAAGTGGCATTGATTAGGAGGGCAAACCCTTTTTTAAATTATATTTCTTTGTCTCATCTTGCCTTCCACTCAAATTTCAAGAATCTAAGAAAATAGCTCAAATAGAGTCCATGATTCGGCCTCCAAAGATATGGGTAAAACGGTATTCACACATACATTCAAGGTAACAGAACATATTGGGTATGGGACAGTCTCTATTTCCCCCCAAAGAAAATACAGAAATCCCATGAGATACTCATAGTTGCCCCCCAAATAATATAATTTCTCTCTTCAGTGGGTCCCACATTTTTTCCCAGAGGAATTGTCTTCTGGTATAAGTCCACAGACTTGAAGTCCCTGTGATTTAGATTCTCTTAGAAAGCAAATGACTTTAGGATTCTAGGAAGGCAACTATTCAGTATTTTAGCTAGACTCATTTTTATCCCAGAAATACATGGGTATGTTTTTATTTCAATTGTTTATTTTGTTTTTTGCTCTTCCATGTCATAGCTTTAGTCCAATGTTTCTGCTCCAGCTATTGGGTCCATATGAGAAATCTTCTTCCCCTTCAAGAGATTGATAAGAAGGCTAAAATCTGGGACTCTCAAGCTTAGACCTCTCGGAGAAGCATTTACAGGGCTATATAACCTTCCAGGTATCCCCCATCAAATTCTAGTCCAAATTCTAGATGAATAAAGTGGAATCAGGAAGACCTACGTGAATATTCTACCTCAGATACCCTAAATTCCTTTCTGACTTACTTAAAGTTACACATCACCTAAATTCTAATTTTCTCATCTGTAAAATGGAGATATATGATATTATGTAATAAAACATCATATGCAAGTCTCTTTGTAAAATCTGAATTGCTACATAAATAAATTGCATTAGTATCAGTATCAATACTAGTATCTCTGTGTCAAACTACCCATCAACAACTCTTGCAGAGAGGACAGGGTTTGTGTACAAACATGGGGTTCCCCCTCAATGGCCCACCCATGTCTTAGCTCTGCAAATCTTTTAAGATTCCGCCAGAAAAGAAATTAAAATAAATTAAAAAATGCTGACAGCAACTGATTCCGTTTTTATAAATCTAACACAAAGGGATAGTTCATCTCATGACATTCCAAGTCAATCAGTTCTTCCCTAATTGATAGATACTGGGTTGAGAATGGGTCAAGTAGGAACATCTCTTCCTTTTATAGAGAGATGAAATCATAGATAATGGGATTTTATATGCACTGATTTAGTATTGAATATGAAGAATTTCCAGACACTTTGGAAAACTTTGTGAATTGATACAAAGCACATTCTGTAGAACCAAGGAAATTATTTACATAGGAATCATAATATTGTAAAGGAAAGCCATATTGAAAGCTATGAGAATCCTGATCAATGCATTGGTCAAACTTAACTGCAGGGGATGAATGGGGGAAAATAACTATCTTCAAAGAGAAATATGAATACAAAATGAAACAAATACTTTGAGGCATAACCAATGTGTTCATTTATTTAGATTAACTATAAAACAAGAGAGAGCTCATCTGAGGCAAAGAGTCATTTGGAAACTACAGTGTTGTTTAAAAAAAAATCAAGATGTTTAAAAAAAAGTGCTCAAGTAAATACATTTTCCCTATCTTTCCCTAAATGTGACAGTTCCCCTTGTCTCTCTGTCAATATATCGTATGCCTTTATTTGTAGAAGAATTTAGCAATTTGTTACAAAATGTATTTATACTTTTAAAAATAATAAATATATGCATAACCAATACATATATAATAAGTAAATAGAATAACCTCTTTTCAGTTTTCCAAAGAATGCCTAGGTTTTGTATTGCCTTTCTTTTAAACATTCACTACCTCAAAGCAACATAAAGCCAAAACAGTAGAATATTTCTTCACCTATTAGCTGTTTTGTATCTGTTGGTTTGAAAAATGGGAAACATTCCGGAATATGTTCAGTTGAGAAACCAAGAGGAAACCTATATTTCAAACCTGTTTCTCTTCCAGTGCTATGTAAATCGAGACTGATCAGCTTTAAATGGTGGAAACTCAGCCGAATACAATGACAGTAGGAACAAAATGAATGGCTCCCTGAAATTATGTTCATAGGAAGAAAAGCTTTCTTAAAATCTAACTATCAGGAAAATGCTGCTTAGATTCAGCCTGCGGCACTAAGGGCTCAGAGTACTAAACCATACACATTTGTTCTACTCAACTATAGCGAGGGAAGTTGCACCAGCAGGTACTTTAGGCCCATTCACAATGTGGAGATTTTTAACAAGGATGGGCACAAAATTACTGCTGCTGGAAAGGAGCTAAATTTGCAGCATCCCCTTGACATCTGCTTCATTTCAATAATTTCCAGCCATTGAACCTCTATCTGAATGAGCATTAGGAAACAGAGCTATGTTTGGTTACTAATTTGAGCCTATTTTTTTTCTCTTTTAGGCTTTTTTCAGTTTGAATTTAGTGTTTGTGGAAAATGGTAAGACTGACAGCTCTAGTGACTAAAGCCTCTCCGTCTATCCAGCCATATCACAGGTGCACTCACTCCTAACTCCCCTCACCTAGAGCTAAGCCTAGGTCTGGACCAACACCTCCAGAGCTTTTGTGAGTCTTTCATCTGGCCATTTGTCAGTGTCAGTTAAAAAGATGATGGTGGCAATGGGGCCAGCTCTCCATTAAAATCTGAGCTGAGGCCATCCACTCATTTCACTTCAGGTCTTGCAGAAATCTTCTGAAGTCTCTCTCAGGTAATAATAGCCTTCAGTGAGGGCTGACCTGGATTTGAAATTCTGACCTACTCTTTTTCTGATGCGAAGATCAAATATCTTAAAATTGATTTGCCACAAGACAGGATGAGCTGCTCTAACTTGCCCAGGAGAGTGGAATATTTCACTGGTGGGTGAGACCCGCCTTGCCATCTATCAGTTCTGCCAATGCTTTGATAGGGAAATATCCTGAAAGAAGGTCTAGTAGGAGGGAATCAGATAAATCTGTCATGCCAAATCCTTAATACTCGCTTTTGTCAGTTTCTGATCCCCACCCACGGCACTCTTTCCTTCACAGTTACCCTATTTTAAGTCATGAGGTTTGGTCTCCTCAGTTCTTTCTGGAGTCACTTGAAAAATTCATGCATAGGCCATTGCCCTAATTTGCTAATACATATTCACTAATATACAGAAATCTGTACATGAGACTCTGCTCATTACAAATAACAAGTTTTCTCTTATGCTACTGGGCATATTCTTTATGTCTGCCTTTCCAGACTACTGACTCAATTTAGGATTACATCTCTTGGTCCTTTGCTTTTATTGTATTCTCCCTGTAAAACTCATTCTCTTCCACATTATAGGCTGTCTAGGGCATTCCAAGACCAATCTTAAGATGTGTTCGGTGCTGTTTATTTAACTCGATTCACTTTTTCCTTTGCTCTTTGAAGCTCTTGGGTTGCTGATATGTTTACTAGGATTGAGGGTTGGAGTGTTATACTTGCTTTAAATATCGATTGATTAGTATTTGTTAATTGTTCCAGATCGGTGGCACACCTCCACAGACTACTATAAAGAGCCTCTCTTTTGATAAACATGTTAGTTTAATCAGTTTGAAAACTTCCTCTACTCAGTACACATATGGCATAACTATACTGCCATGTATAGCCAACATATCTTATATACATGTAAAAAGAAATGCAGCATGTTTCAGTCGCCATATGAGAAGAAACTTTATAAATGCATTTTGCTTGCCTTCGATGCATTCCTTTGAGTATTTTTTTAAATATCTAAAACCAGTTTTTAAAAAATTGAACCAAGTACCCATAGGTACTGTAGGTGGAGTTTTGTCTGCTTCATAACAATAGATCATTTCAAAGACAAGTATGGCCCCTCAGTGCCCCCAAAAGGTCTATCAAAGGAACACCATTTACCTAATCTTAAAGAATTGATTATAATTCACATGAGACAGTGCCCATACTAATTTCTTTCTTATTCCTCTTCTTTTTATTTTTTCTTATTCCTTGTTTCCTTTCATTATTTGCCTCCTTACTTGGGGAGGAAATGTTGTTAATTGTCTTTAAATTTCCAATTCATGATGAATAGAATTGTGTAATATAAAAGAAGGGAGAAAATGATTCAATATACTGAAAATTGTTAAAAACTTGCAATTGCTGATTAAGGAAGGACTCCAATATTTGATTCAGTGCTCCCAAAATTTTAACATATGGTATATATTTGATTTATGTGTACACATTTCATTCTATCTAATTTCAACTCCCCTCATCCCACCCTAGAATCCATATATCTCTGTAGCTTTGCCAGACCTGGACTACCAGAGTATAACCTTGTTTCAGTTACAGAGAAACCCTGTTCTAGTCTTTTTTGTTGTTTCTTTGGGTTTTTTTAAGTTCAGAGAGAGGTGATAAACTCAAAAATATCCCATTTTTTGGCTGCGACCAATATGAGAAGTTTTTTCTTCATTTGATTGTGCATATTTGTCATAAGAATTTATTTTTGTTTTTGTTTCTCCAATGGGAGATAAGAGATAGAAAAAAAGCAGATTTTTGTTCATTGAGAAAATTTAATTTAATTTGAAAAATTAAAATGATCAGTTTAAGAGGCACCTCTTACATGAGAATTTTCTTGATCCCTTTGGTTTCTTTTGCCTCTTTGCTGTCACATATTTTGTTATACACACACACATATTATTTACTTCTCTGTGGATATTGTCTTTTTGTGGGGGAGAGTGTTTAAGTTTGTATTTTTAAAAATAAACTTTTAACAAAAAATGTTAAATAAGGAGGAGTAAGTAGACTACATTATTTCTTTTATTTTCTTTTAATGTAAATAATTTATTTCATACATGAACGTTTTTTCTCTTTGCAACAAGAGTTAGCTATTCAGTGTGCTCCCCCTCTTCCACCTACTAAGGTGTAAAGAAACGTTTTGTCCATTTTTTTTCACTTTGAAAACTGATCATGAAAAATGGAGCACGGACTCAGAAGAACCAAGAAAACATGTGTTCTGGATCTATAAAGATGATGACACAAAGAACCCAGGGCTGTCCATTCTACTACTTATCTCTTTGATAATAGGTCCATGGTTTACAGATCAGACAAATTTTTAATCATTTTTTGTTATATAAATATATGTGCACAAGTTATTCACCCAATCATGTACATTCTTTTGATCTTATGTTGATGTATACTTTCATTGCCCAGATAAAAGATGAAGATGGATTCATTTAATAGGAATACTCTGAAATGGTAGGATCAACCATCAAAACTACAGACAAACTATATCCTAAGAGATATAGACAAGTAAGGAGAGAGACAGAGACAGAGAGAGAGAGAGGGAGAGAGAGAGAGAATGAATGGATGGATGGATAAATTACATATAGATAGATGAATACAACATTTATCAAGGGTTAGTAGGTGTCAAACACTGTTCTAAGCACAAGAGAAAAAATACAAAAAGGCAAAACAATACCTTATTACAAGGAAACTATATTCTAATGGAGAAAGATAATTCAAAAAAGGGATAAGAAGTGGGGAAAGAAACCACATGATAGCATAGTTTGGAAAATCTAGGAAGTAGTGTGAGAGTCTAGGCAAATGCTGATCTATCTGAGATGAAGTCCAAGTTTCCAGGGAGTAGAGACTTTCATAGCATTCTTTTTTCCTTGTTCTCTTCCTACAGGTACAACTAACTATTCCTCAGAATTCTTTATTGGTTCATCATTCAGAACATGCCCTCTGAGTGAGTGTGCATGTGTGTGTGCACATGTATATGTGCTCCCTAAGACTCCAGCTTAGCTCTGTATCTTTGTCTGTCTGTCTCTCACACATACACACACACATCCACACATATACACTTGATTACCATAGCTGTAATTTATACAGATGACTCCAAGATAGATCAATATATGTAGATATAGTCAAAACCTCTACACTGAACTTCACTCCCATATCACCTATTAGACAATTGCCTGTTGAGTTGTCCATTAGAGAGGTCTCAAATTCAACATATCTGGACCCAGAGCTCATTATTTTCTCGAAGTAGTGTCAGGTTCATAACATTGGTGTTAGCCTTGATTTCTCATCTTCCCGCATTGGCCTCTCCTTATGCACTCCCTGAAATTCACTCTCCTTCCAAAATGCAGCTGTAGGAGAATCTGATATATAAAGTCTTTCCTGATCCACTTAACTGTTTGTGCCCTTCCTTTCAAATGACTTGATATTTTTTTTATTTCTTATTTGCATTTGATCACTTTAAGTTTAATCTATAAATTCTTCTTGGTCTTTATTATCTTCCCAGTAGAATATAAAAACCTGGTGAGAAATGGATTGTTTAATTCATTTTATATTTGTTCCCAGTATCTATTACAGTGTGTGGTACATAGTAGGTTCTTTAAAAAAAACTTAAACAAATTTTTTTCAATTCCTTGTAGAACAATTTTTGACAATTGTTTTCTGATACTTTATGGTTCAGATTCTCTCCTTCCCTCTCTCTTCCTCCTCTTCTAAAAGATAAATAGTCAGATATAGATTATACCAATGCTTTCTTGAAATTTATATTTCCATATTCTTCATGTCATGACAGAAGATAAATATCATACATACAATAAAAACTCATAAAGGAAATAAATTGAAAGATAGTGTGCTTTGATCAGCAATCAGACTATCTTTCATGTTATTTACTTCATGGGTTTTTTTGGCTGTCAATTAGCATTTTTTTCATGAATCCTTTGGGGTTCTCTTGGATTCTGCTCAAGCCCCTTCCTCTTACTCTATGTATGTCTCCCTATTTTAAATACATTTCTTGAAGACAGTGTATTGTGGGATTTTGGTGTTTAATCCATTCTGCTATCCTTTTCCATTTTATGGGTGAATTCATTCCATTTACATTCATAGCTGTGATCACTAATTTTGTTTCCCTCCATTTTAGTTCCCCTCTATTTGCCCTTCTCTCTACTTTGAACATTTCCCTATTCACAAATGTTTTGCTTCAGACCACCACCTCCCCCAATGTGTCCTTTTTGTCTTTCCTCTCCTTCTCTTATTAACCTTTCTCTCCTTCTTCCCTCTAGGATGAAGTAGTTTTCTATAGCTGGCTGACTGTGGGTATTATTCCCATTTAGAATTAATTCCAATGAGAACAAAATTCAGGTGTTTCCTACCACAGCCTCCCATCTTCTCCTCCACTGTATTGACTCTTAGGTACCTCTTCATGTGAAATAATTTATCACCTTTTATCTCTGTTGTTCTCTTCTCTCCATATGTTCTTCTTTCCCACCCTTGATTTGTGTATATTAAACAATTCTTTCCACTTACTCCCTTAGTTTTTTCTATATAAATACACTATGTTCTTACTAAATACTTGCTAATTAATAGTTTAAAGACATTTCATATCCAGAAGAGGGTACCCAGAATAAGAAGTTAGGAGTTAATGATATATAAAAGTCATTTGAAGGAACTGTGAATATTTGATCTGTAGAAGATAACTTCCCGCAAGTATCTGAAGATCTGTCATGTGTAAGAGATTAGGTTTGACTTAGGTCAAATTTAGTAAAAATGGGCATGAGACAAGGAGGCAAATTTCATCTAAGTTTATAAATAAACATCTTTTTTTCTTTTTTTAAAAATATTTATTAATATTTATTTTTTAGAAAAGTTAACATGGTTACATAATTCATGCTCTTACTTTCCCCTTCACCCCTCAAGCTCCCCCCTCCATGGCTGATGCGTATTTCCACTGGTTTATAAATAAACATCTTAATCATAGGAGCTACGTAAAAATTAGAGACTACTTCAGGAACTATCAAGTTTTCTGATTTTTCAGAGGTTTTCAGATGGGGTCAGGATGCCCACTTGTCAGAGATACTGTAAAAGAGATTCTTGTTCAGATATAGATTGCACTATATAACCTCTATAGTCAGACTCTAAAATATTTTATGAAAAGAAATAAGTTGATACATCAGTTGTGATACTTTTAAAAAGTTCCCTCATTTGCTTTTTGTGTTATTTACAGTCCAGTGAATTTCTATTAGTCCCCAACAGAGCCATCAAAAAAGGAAGCAAATAAAAATGGAGACCTCCCCTACTGTCACCATCAAAAGAATGCTTACCTTGAGAGAAGCGATGCCTGCCACCCACATATCAACATGGTATAACTTTGTCAAATCAAAAAGGTTCAGAAACAGATCATAAATAAAAGGGATTCTTTAAACTCTTTTTTGTTCTATAATTTTAGAATATACACATTTGCACTTAAAGGTGCTCAGTCTATCATTTTAAATAGCAATTAATTTCACCAACAAAACTGTACCAAATTTAGAAGCTACTATTATAATTATTTGAAGCTACTAGAAGGAACTGGCTAAGGTTATTACATTCAAACTTACTTCTTGTTGTTCAGTCATTTATCAGTCATGTGTGACTCTTCATAACTCTATTTGGGGTTTTCTTGGCAAAGATACTGGACTGATATGTCTTCCTTTTCCATCTCTTTTTACAAATAGGAAAACAGAGGCAAATAGGATTAAGTGACTTGCCCAAGGTCACACATCTAATAAGTGTCTGGGGCTGGATTTGAACTTAGGAAGATGCATCTTCCTGACTCCAAGCTTACCACTTATCTACTCTGCCACCTAGTTGCCCTTTAAAACCTACATCCCTACCCTAAATCCTAGTACAAATCCTAAGGGGAGTGATAAGGAATCCTGCATCAGTAGTTCAAAGGATGACAGTATCATACACAATAACAATGCAGGGGAATGAGTTCCCCAAAAGATGGAGTATTTGCTAAAATCTAGATATTAATGCTTTTTTTCAATCAAAGACATATCACCAATGACCCTAGATGAGTAGAGAAAATAAAAGCTCTTTGTGGAGATTTAAAATGTCAAAAAAGGTAGATAAACTAAGAAATTTTCAAAAAGGAATCATATGTTTTCATTCCAAAATAGAATGCCTTTATATTTTAAGAGAAGTGAAATCCTTTTCTCCTAAAGCATGGTTATATTTTGCCTTTCTTCATTTCTCCAGTGTTTAAATAAATATATTACTGACTTGTGTCAGTAATAATGACTGCACACATCTAACATGTATGGCAATATAATTTTCTTAATCTAAAAAGATTAAGGCTGATAAAAGATAAAATGACTATTAGGTAATATGAATTTTACCTGAAATATGACTACGTAAAGCTAAGTTTCTGGATGACTTCAGTTTTGTCTAAATAAAGAATATTGTTATTTTAATTTAGGAATATACAGCAACATCCGTATACCATGTCAGAAAAATAAAGACCATTCAGATTCATGGATTTAGCTAATCTTTATATAAAATTCACAATCAGAACATATCTCCTCTCTCATTCATTCATTTCTCTTCTGCTTTTGGAGTAGTGAGCAGTAGTAGACCTATGAGTACAAAAGCATAATGATTTTTAATTAAACAAGTATGCATTGAGCAGCTACTATGTGCAGGGTCCAGAACATTAAAAAGATTCTTAATAAAATAGCAAATGAATTATCCATACTGACTCTCTGTGCTTCTATAACTTATAGGTAAAAGACCATTAAGAAAGGGAGTTTTCTATCATGCCCAAGGGAGAACAAACTTGAATTAGAATTAAAAGGAAAAAGCATCATTAAATTATGGATCTTCAAAAAAATCTGCTAACTTTCATCATCTTTTCAGTCTTAAATTTAGAGACTAGTGGAAAGAATGTCTTTAATGAACTGAAAAGCTCAAATTTGTCACAAATATGGCTGCTGAAAATTGTACTTAAACACCCAAATACCATGCCATATCCAGTTCCATGACCTGCTACCCTCTGACTATTTTATAGCTGCCAGGATATCATTGGAAGTTAAAGAATCAAACAGGAGGTTAAAAGAGAAGGAACAACAAAAATGATTAGTCTGTTGAAATAGGCCCTATGAGGAAATGCTGAAGGATCTTGGTTTAATTAGCCTAGAGAAGGGACAGCTGAGAGGGAACTTAATAACCGTCTTCAAGTACGTGATGGGATGTGAGCAGCTGTTTCTACTGAGGACTGGAGAAGGGCTACATTATACCAGGAGAGATTCTTGTCTGCCATTAGCAAGAACAGCACATCTGCAAAGTTGGGAGACATGGCAATGTGTACTAAGGAGGTTTAGAGTATCATTCTCTGAATGATTTTGAGAAAAAAGATTAGGTAGTTATCTTTAGGAAACATTTTGAATTCAGTCCTTTGCAGAGGCTGTTTTTGATGATATCTTCAGCTCAGTTCCAGCTCCTTAATTCTACAAAAGCATGATAGGTGTGAACAAGACAAAAAGAAAAAATAATAAGGAAAGAAAGAATATATGGGAAGGAGACATCAGGAAATCTTCACTGCATTCCTTGTAAGAGGTATACCCTCTTTACAGGGAGCTCTTTCTTCTCTCCCTCTTCCTCATCTCATATCACTCATATATGCCTTCTGCTATTCTCCCCTTCTTCACTCCCTTTCTAATATGAAAAGGTGGCCTTACTCCTTATCAAGGCTAACCCTTCTACATGTACAAGCAATTCTATTCCATACTTTCTCCTCCAACAGATTGTTTCTTCTCATTCCCATTCTTATCACTTACCTTCAATCTCTCTTTGCCTACTGGCTCCTTCCTACTGCCTACTGATAAAATATGTCTCCATTTTCTCTCTTCTCACTCTCTTGTTAACCTCTTGTATCTGCTGACTTCATCATTCCACTGAAAAGTCTCACACCAAATGTACTAATGATTTCTTAATTGCTTTTTCTAAATTCTCATTTTTCTTGACTTCTCTATAGCCTTTGACACTATTAATCTCCGTCTTCTCTTTATATTTTCTTCTCTAGGATTCTGGGACACTAACTTTTTCTGGTTCTCCTCCTACTCAAAAAACCATCAGACTGCTCCTTCACAGTCTCTTTTGTTGGATCCCCATCCAGATCATGCTTCAAACTGGAGGTCTTCCACAAGGTTCTGTCCTGGACAATCTTTTCTTCTCCCTCTTTACTCCTTCATATGGTGATCTCCTCAATGGCCATGGTTTTAAACACCAACTCTATACTAATGATTCTCAAATATAACTATCCTACCCCAATCTCTGTGCTGACTCCTAACCTCACATCTCCAACTGTCTTTTAGATATCTTGAATTAGATATGCAGTAGACATTTTAAACTTAACATGTTCGAAATTGAACTCATTATTTTCCACCCGTTGTCCCTATTACTGTAGAGGGAAACACCATCTTCTCATCCCTTAGGCTCCCAAACTTCATGTCCTTCTTAACTCCTTATTATCTCATCCTCCGTAGCCAGTCTGTTGCCAGTGCCTACTGATTTTCTCTTCACATCTCTAGAATATTCTTCCCTCTTCCTTCTCTTCTCTGACATTGCCACCACTCTGGTCAAGACCTTCAAACCTCAGACATGGACTATTGCAATAGCCCTCAGGTGGGACTGCCAGCTTCAAGTCTCTCCCCATTCCAATCCATCCTCCGTTCAGCCACCAAAGTGTTTTTTTCCTAAAGTGTTGGTCTGACCATCTCAGACAGTACTAAGTAAATTCTGATGAATTCCTATCACCTCAGGAATCAAATGCAAAATTCTGTTTGGCATTCAAAATCCTTCATAACCTAACCCCTTCCTACCTTTCCAGTATTCTTAGACCTTATTCTTCTCATGCTCTTTGATGCAGTGGCACTGGCCTCCTGATTGTTCCACAAACAAGACATTCCATTTCTTTGGCTCTGCTTATTTTTTCTTGCTCTCCTTCATGCCTGGAATGTTCTTCCTACTCATGTCTCTCTATTGGCTTCCCTGGCTTTTTCTTAAGTCCCAACTAATCTCATCTTCCATAGGACATATTTCCTAAATCCTCTTAATTCTAGGGCCTTCTTTATTTAATGAATTCCCATTTATCATATGTATATATATATATATATATATGTATATATGTATGTATAGCTTGTTAGTATGTATTTGTATGCATATTGTGGGAACATTAGACTGTAAACTGTTTGAGAGCAGGCATGGACTCTTTAGTATCCTCAGCACTTAGCATAGTGCCTAACACAGAGCAAGTGATTGATAAATGTTTATTGACTGACCCTCATATCATGAATATTTTGTGTTGTAAAGAAAAACATTTTTAAAGAGCCAGCTCCCTTGCTCATGAATGTTGATCAATTAGTTGTTGCTGGCACTCTCTTTCTAGTACCAGACCTCTCGAAAATTGTAATCTGGTCCCTGACCTCATGGAGTTTATCCTTAAGTAGAATAAATATGATTGATACATAAATAGCTATAGCATACAGTTGAATAAAATAAATATAAAAGATGATGACATTTTAAACAGATATAAGGCACAGTGAATAATATATAAATAGGTAATAGATATAAAATAATGAGATCTGAGTAAAGAAAGATGACAACTTTAATCAAGGCTGTGTGAGAAAAATATGTATATATAAATAACAAATTTGTCACAGAATTATGCTACTGAGATAGATGATAAGGAGAGAGAGAGGGAGAGAAGGAGAGAGAGAAAGGGAGAGAGAGAGAAAGAGATACTGAGGTAGATAGGAGATAAAAAAAGAGATAGTTAAAGATAGGGATAGGGATAGAAACAGAGATAAATGATAAAAAGAAAAACAGAGAGACAGAGATAGGGATAGATAATGTAGAAATCAATGAAAGAGAGATAGAGACTCCGTTAGAGATAGATGATATAGAAATAGAGACATAGAAACAGAGACTGAAATGGAAATATATGTAGCATATGGTTAAATATAAATATTCTAGACAAAATAAGATGAATCTCAAATTATGGCAATCATATTTTGAGAAGACTAGGCCTGTAATTTCACTTGTATGGGGCACTCTTGCTAAGGAAAATTCCCTTTACCAATGAAGAACACACTGCAACTTGCAGTCTTAGAGTTAACTGGAGAAGTGAGGTACCTCATCCACAGTAACAAAAGCAGTTCATATTAGAGGTGGGATTTTAATGTGGGATGTCCTAAGCTGAATTTTCCTTCACCCAAGACTACCTCTTTAAATTATATAAAAGATGTGTGATAAGACCATATTTTGTTAAATAATTCGCTGTAGGTTTCCTTTAATTTCCTAAAATCACCAAACTTAGTTTATATTATTTATATTATTTAGTTAAAATATGATTGGCTTTTACACAACTTTTCAAGAATACAGCTAATGAGAAGCAGTGAAGTATAGAAAGGTATAATTCCTCCAAAAGACTGGAAGTGTCCTGAAGGCTGGATCTGTTTCATCTTTGTCTTTTTATCAAGTTTACTTAATATGTAGTTGATGCTTAATAAATGCTTGCTGAATTGTATTTATTTAAAAGCATTGGGCTGGACTTAGAAATATAGATTTGAATCCTGATTCTTTCACATATGAGCTGTGGTGGGGACTTAACCTCTCTTAGTTTTCTCTTTTGCAAAATAAGACTAATCTTTGAACTCCCTGACTTACAGAATTGTTCTGTGGAATGACTTGGATAACTTAAAAACTATGGAACTGTGAGTTATTACGGTTTAGAGTTACACAATCATTATAGGTAAAGAGAGATCAATTAGAAAATTTCCCCACAATATAATTTAAAAAGTAGGGAACAATTCTAATAAATAATACCAGAAGACTCATGAACATATAATTGACAGGTCACTGACAGCACTAGCCTTCCTGTCCTTCCATCTCTGGTACAGTGCAAGAAGAACTAAGATAAAAATAGCCACTAGAAAAAGAACCTCATTACCTGACTTCCTTTGATCAGAGTAGTGTATTAGGAGAGATTAGGAATGAGGTCAGGGATAGAAAAGAGAGTCCAGTTCGAAAATCTCCTCAATTGGAGTGCAGAAGCTTTTTATTGGCTCTCTGCTAGTATTTTTGCATGGAACTATGGTGTTTTTTGGAGAAAAGTTTATTTTTGTATGGGACAGTGGTGTGTTTTAGAGAAACAGCCCTTTTCTGTGGTTATCCAGTAAGAAAGCTTCTAGCTTCTAGCTTCCGTCTCCTACTGCTGCTCCATTTTCCATTTTGTGCTTCTCTTACCATGACTACAGGTTCTGGAATGCAGTGCAGTCAGTCTTAGAATTAATCAATCCTTATAAAGCATAATGTAAGTCAGTGGGAAAATAGATTTCTATTTACCTAATTTCACTTTACAGGCAATCATTCAGAAATCTATTTTATATACTGAGGGAAACCTCCAGCATACAAAGAAACCATGGAAAGGACTAATTTCCGTTCCCACACATCATTTGCTTACATGTTTAGTAGAAGAATTCCTAAAGAATATGTGCATACGCGCATATACATATATTTACTATAACAAGTAGAAAAGTTTAAATCACCAATGATTTCATAGAACAATATAGATGCATTGGAATTTTTGAAGTTTAACATGATTAAATATGAGAATGGAAGGAAAAAGCATGTTTTATATTTAAGCATTTACTGTGCAGACCCTTAATTCTATCAGTGTAAGGAGTTCCCAGTGTGGAATTTCTCTCCACTGATACAGATTGGCAACTCATCACCAATATAGACTAAAAAGGGGGTCTGTTTAGAGAAGATGAAAGATTAACCTATGGACACACATCTAATATGTGTCAAAAACAAAAAGTAGGACTTGCTCTCAGGTATTCTTGAATCCGAAGTTGGTATTCTATCCATTAAGCCACACTGCCTTTTCTCATTAGTTTTTTTTGTGTGGTTGCTTATAAATTAACATTTTATATTGCCATGGTAATCACATTTGGATAGTTTGATTCAAATGGACTTTAATACTGTACTACTATATTCAATTACAAAGAAAACAATCCTCATAATTGTACATTTCTATGTGGCTGGATATGCTGGTACTTAAGCTCCTTATTGAAATGGAGAACTAAATCTGTGACCTGAACCTCAGTCAAGATTTATAAAGAAACCTTTTTTAAGGTTCATGCTATTATTACTAACATTATTATACTGTATTTCATCTCATCATCATCTTTGCTGGGTTTGTTACTAATACTATTGCTAATCAGCTGAACCCAGTGCTAAAGTCTTGTAACATTGTCAGTCTTCCTTGCTAAGGAACATAACAATAATCGGTTGTTGGTATAGAAATCTCACAGTGATAATGTCCATCTCTTTGTGCTGAACAAAAAATTGTGTTTTCACCAATCCCTCCATCATCTTCTAAACTCAATGCTTCTGCCTTGTCATCAAATCAAATCCTCAATTGCCAACTTATTAAGCACCTGCCATGGGCCCAGCATTATGCTAGGTGTTATGGGGCTTGAAAGAAAAGTATAAAATGTGATCCCGGCTCTCTAGACTTATCAATCTGGTGGGAAAGCTGGGTCTACAAAGATATGAAAAGCAGAAAACTATTCAAGTTCTAAATAGATGAAAATATATCATTA
Source organism: Gracilinanus agilis (assembly GCF_016433145.1). Lineage (NCBI taxonomy): Eukaryota > Metazoa > Chordata > Mammalia > Didelphimorphia > Didelphidae > Gracilinanus > Gracilinanus agilis. Next base: position 496,606,301 of record NC_058132.1, read on the forward strand.
AGTTCTTTTAGACATCATAGCATAATAAAGAACCAGTTTTGGGTTCAAGTTCTCCCTCTGATGTTCTATATTAATTATTCTACTAGTTGAATTTATATATATATATATATATATATAGAGAGAGAGAGTCTTAGACTCTACTCTTTTTAATAATGTGTATAAGCATATATATGTATATATATATATATATATATGTATATACACACACACTCTAGTCCCTTCTCTGACACTGATTTGTTCTGGGACCAAGGTCATTTAAACTCAGCTATCTACCTCAATCTCCACTTCAGTGAAAAACAAGGTACAAGCAAATCTGATCAAACCTTTGGCAAATATTAGCCACCAGAAGCTAAAAGGAAAATTGGATCCCAAGTGTTATCAGTACTGAATGAAATCATTAATGATTCTATAAATTGGAATCAGTGAATTCCCTGGCCTCTAAAACACTGGCAGTGAAAATGTCATCATGCAAAGGAATTCTATTTGAAAACATTTTAATTGNAGAGAGAGAGAGAGAGAGAGAGAGAGAGAGAGAGAGAGAGAGAGAGAGAGAGAGAAGCCTGGTGGCTGTAATCAGGCAAGAGAACAGCTGATCTGGGTCACTTTGGTAGGCAGGTTAGCTGGAGCACAAAGGCTCACTTCATCTCAGACAGGGCTGTGCGCTACCCCTGCACACTTATCAGAAATATTTTTTCAGGCTATCAATTATTATATTTGAACATTGCATCCTAGCTCGAGGGAGCCCTTAGCAAGCTGTAGCAAAAATCAATCCAGTTTTACAACTTTTGCCTTGGCAGGCCTCCAACTCTTTATCTACCTCGCCCGGTAATTTAAAGATGCCATATCTCTTTCGGGGGCACAGATAGATTCAGAAGTGTGACACGTCCTTGATGATGATAATAATCATTTTTTTAAAGAAGTTTATGCCAGTTAGTTTGTTCAGGGGTTAAATCTCGTGGTGGTTTTGGCTCTAAGTGGCAACCATGGCATTGAGTCATAATTGCCGCAATGACTTCTATGCTAATTGGTTTTCCTGCCTTCCCCTTTTGGTAGTACACTGTCAGTTTTGTATGACAGCAGCCACGAGCACTCACTTCATTTGATCGGCTAAGAGAACCGAGTGCATTTTTAAATCACAAATTGAGAATGTGCTCCGACTCCCATTTGGATGAGCTTCAAACCAGCCAGGCTATGACGCCGAACTTGCCCTTCCTCATCTTTGCAGCCCCCTCACATTCTTGCGCCACCGCGCAGCCATTCCCCCAGTGCCAAGCTCTTGCTCCGCTGCCCCAGGCCGGAGCTGGTCAAAAGCACGGAGAGATGCCTGCACATATGCGCGGAATATTTCGAGGATGGTCCATGTGACTGGCACCAGTGGAAAAGGTTACATATCACAAGCCCACAGTGGCACCGTTCTGAGACCATATGGTGCTGCTCTGGGGAAAGTTTACTGCCTCTCAGATGGTGGGAAAATTTGGATTGCAGCTGCTGGCCTCAGATATGGTTAAGTTGGTGTAGGTGGTAAAAGCAGTTGGCAAATGCTGGGCTTCAGAAGAGCTGTGAAGGAATCGGCATAAAAGGGAAAAGTCTACCTTAGAACTGTACTTTGAAAAAAAAAAGTCTTTTAAGGTTTTTATAGAAGCCACCACTGTCTCCGTTCCTTTCGGGAATCCACATGTAGAAGCTCACGGGGATGAGCCAATAATCAGATAGGGTCCCTTTTCATTTTTCTTATTCTCCCACTTGCACTTCAAAATGCATTTCATCTAGTTTTTGCTAATCTCATTTCTTTAGGTTCCCTTGGAGCATTAAACTAGAAGCCCAACCAGTTTCTCTTCCTTTGTGTCCGGCAGATTTATACTCCATGCTAGGGAAGCTGTGGCCACTTGGACGGACACAAGATCACAGGATCCTTGGTTATAAGCTACAAAAGGACCTTGGTGGCAATCTAACCAAAGCTCCACATCTTACAAAGGAGGAAACTGAGTCCCATTAAAGTGAAGCCATCCCCCCAAAGTCCACACAGATAATAAAGGACAAAGCTGCTGGCATCAAAGCCAGCATTCTTTCCACTGTACCAAAGAAGATATATACAAAACAACCAAAAAACAAAAAACAAAAACCAATGGAGGCTTGAGGGGAGGAAGAGGACAATTCATCCTCAGAGTCTTCTCTGGCCACCTCTTACCTACTCACAATCAAGAATAATAACCCAGGTAAAAAACTCAAATTAATCACACATATCTATTTTGGAAGGTGAGGAAGAGTGGTTCTTTGTTGGAGGGCCTTTTGTATAAGTTTGGGGAAGGATTGTAATGGCTTTTACTGTTTTGTTAATCACTTTTTTTTTCCCAATGACAGTCCTATGACCAGATTCATTAATGGACTAATGAGGAGATATTTTTCAGGTTTTGAACTTTAACGGATAAATGGCATTCTTATTCATTAAAATTTGAAAGCAAATATAAACAACAAATAGTCTGATGATGGCTGCCTCATTTTAATATTTATGTAGAAGTCTGGTGAATCATAAATATTGATTTATGCTATTATCTCTGTCTACTCTGGCTTTTAATAAATGTAGAGATCTGGTAAACATTACTATGACTATTCCTTATTTAGTTTTGAACTTTGAAAAGAGAAAATGTATTTCTTCATTAAAATTTGAAAAATGTCTCCTGTTTTTATGAATTGAAATTCTACAGATCTCCTTTCCCTCTCTCTCTCTTTCTCTCCCACCCTCTCTGTATATACCCACAACTACCTACCCCACCACACGAGAATTCTCTATCACTTACTCTTTCTTTTATAAATTCTAGATAAATCCCTTTTTCTCTAACATTAGACCTATAAGGATGAAGCAAAGAGAAGGGGAGTGAGATGATTTTTTCAATTATATATATAAATCTATGCATGTGCACATTACGTGTATGTACATTCCTTATTTCATTTTTACATAGGAAGAGGAAAAAATTAAAAGAAAAGAAGAATAAAATGGAGAGATTGTGAACGAGCAAGCTAAAGTAGGATAAAATAATGGATGAAGAGAGAGGAAAAGAATAGGGATAGAAAGGGAGCATGAAAAAGCATCTAACGAGCTAAGTTTAGATTTTCAGAGCTAAAAGGTACTTTAGAGATGACTAATCAGATTCCATCTTTTTACAAACAAGTTAAGGAAAGTCCACAAAGGAGAAATAATTCATCTTGAATTCAGGTTTCCAGATTGCCCAAACTAGTGCTTTTTCCACAATACTATATTAACTCCATAATTGTTCAAATCAATCTAAATCCAGCTAATTCTGAAAATTATTCAGTATTATCTCTCACATCAGTAACAGCTAGGGATATGCTAAAGCCATCTTGTAAATATAAAACTATGTTGTGCTGTTTTCAGAAAGCTGGTTGTTAAATATTTACCAGAACACATTTGCTTCTATCCCTTTTCTTCTGACCCTACTACTGTCACCTTTGTGCAGACACTCATCACCATCCCTGAACCAACTTAATAGCTTCAAAGTATGTCTTCACATGGATTCAGCATATGCAGCTAATCTATTGCTAGATGAATTGTCAAAAAAAATCAATATCCATAGGTATTAGAACTCATTTAACTCCACCACTTCTTTTTTCTCAAAAATTGAAGGTCACATTAAGGAAGCGATTTGCCTAACACCCTATAGGGAATGAGAATTTAGGTACAAAGTCAGATTTTCTTTTTCTAAATTTAATCCTCTTTCCATTACTCTACACAGATTTTTTTTAAACTTCAATTCAATAAAAATTAATTTTAGAAATTTTCTTCTTTCTCCTCCTTACTCACTTCTTATTTCCCTTATTCCTTTATTTGCCCTCAGCCAGGGTATTCCCTCTAACCTTAAATTTTAATACCCATTCTTCAGGTAGTTTTGAGATCCTCAATTCCAAGGATATGCCTACATCCCCAGCATCCCACCTCTTTCTCAACTTCAACCAATCTAACTAAAGTTTAAGCAGAAATCTTTATTTACAAGAGGAAAACCTAACTTCAGAAATAATTTCCAAAGTTAAAGTTAATAAAGAGCATGCACAAAAGAAAGTGATCTAATTAAAATTGAGTGGTTCAATGTTTACTAATCTACTTTATCTTGCCTTGTCCTACCAAAAGCTCATGTAGATGTTTTTCACTCCATCACTAGATCAAAGGTCATGAGATTTAGAACGGGACGAATCCACATAGATCACCCTGTCCAATTTATCCATTTTTCAGAACTAATTTGGGACAATGGCATTTCCAAGGGCATATAGTTAATAAATAGCAAAGCCAAAATCAAGGTATAATATTTAAAGATGGAACTGAATCTCATTATATCTGTGTTCAATAGAGGTTGAGGCATCACAGATTTAGGTTCTTAATAAGAAAAAATATCTTGTAGATAATATCACATTAAATCTGGGGCAATGTTGCAATAATAATAACAATAATAATATTTACATAATAACATTTATTTTGTGCCAGGCACTGTGCTAAGTACATTAACATTATTATCTTATTTGATCCTCAGACACAACCCTAGAAGATAGGTAGTATTCCTATTCCCGTTTAACAAATGAGGAAACTGAGGGAAACAAAGGCTATATGACTTGCCTAGAGTCACAACTAGTGTGTGAAGATTAATTTTAATTCAAGTCTTCTTGATCTCAGGCCCAGCCCTCTATTCACTATGCCAAATAGTTGCTCTATAACTACAAGTTTTGATGAAAGGTTATGAATAAACTGATATTTTTTAAATTACAAAATATCTTAAACACACTGATTTAAAGGTGGTAAAATATTTGCCTTTAAAATAATATTTTTGGAATTTGAATTATTGACCTTAAACCTAATTTTTTTCATATCAGGTTTTCATAAAGTAGAGATAAGCTATGGGGGGCGAAGGGAGGGTGAAGGAGAAAGTAAAACATGAATCATGTAACCATGGAAAATTTTTCTAAAAAAAATAATAAAAAAAGTAGAGATAAGCCTATATATCAGAGGGCGAGTAATATAATCACAGGAGTCAGTTAATGTATGTGAAAATATTTTGTATAGTGGTATTCCTGATGATGATAATCTCATTATCATTTCTTAAAATGTTTCAAATATGTCTCTAAACAAAGAAAACCCCTGAGAAGAACTCTCTTAGATCAAAATTTTCCAAAATCAAAAAGATCAAAACTTTCCAAACGAATTATATAAAGAACATTGGAAATGGTATGAAGTTATAGTAATAATTTGGGAAGCATATAATTAAAGTATCTTTTTATGGGGTACTTATAACAAGTAAAATATATACATAGGAATGCACATATACATTGAACAATATGTATTTTGTACATATACACATATGAATGTTTTTAATGTTTTTATGTGTACCGTTCAAGTACTATTTAATTTTAAACAGATTCCTTTAAAAATATTATTTAGTATAGCCCTCAGCAAGAGTGATAAATTGGAATTGAATTAGATTTTTCAGAAAGAGGAAAAAGTGAGGATGGAATAATTCCTCCTGTAAGCATAAGCCACTTGCTCAGTTTAGCATACTCATGGCAAGCTGTAGGTGCTCCGTAAGTGCCTATTAACCAACTGACTGCTATGTAAAAATAGTAGCAGTAGCATCAGCAGCTTATACCACTCTAAGGTTTACAAGGTGCTCTTTATTTAAGAGGTTGGCAAGGTGGTGCAGTAGATAGAGCTCTGGGTTTGAACTCAGGAGGACTCAACTTTATGTGTTCAAATCCAGCCTCAGATACTTACTTGCTATGTGACTCTGAGTAAGTCACTTAATCCTCAGTTTCCTTATCTATAAAATGAGCTGGAGAAGGAACTGGCAAACCATTCTAGTATCTTTGCCAAGAAAACCCCAAATGGGTCACAAAGAATCAGACGTGACTAAAAAACGACTTAACACCAACTAGATATATGATCTCATTGGATACTCCCAAGCACCCTCTGAATTGTGTAATAATTATCTTCATTTAAAAAATGAGAAAACTGAGAATTAGAAAGAAGCTAAATGACCTGCCCACAATTATACAATTAGCAAGTATATGAGGCAAAATTGAAATCCAGGGCTTCCCATTGGAATCCCATTGTTCTCGCCCCTGCCGCTCGTGAAGTGTAGGACAAACTTCTCATTTTGAAAAACTTAGAAGGACCGTTTCAAAAGTCTGGAAACCCAGAAGCCAGACTTCAGTGACATACCTTTTGCTGTCAGGGTTCTAAGTATCTAGTCACACCAAGAGCTCATGTTCCCAGGTTGAGTGTCAGAAATATGAACAATGATGGATGATTGTGAAGTATATGCTCAAATGACTTGTTCGCTAAACTAAATTTGGGGTACATTTTAGCTTCTCAGCAGTCTGACAACACAGGTAACTTTGTGTCAGAATGAGAGAGCAGTGACCCCATTCTCCCACTCAGCCTCCATTGAGGCCCCCTATGATGAAGATCCTGGGAACAATTCACTCTTTCACAGTCTCTTATGATGATGAAAAATTATCATTTTCTTGAAAATTGTAACTGAATCTTTTCAAAGGAATGTTCCTAGCACCTAGCCTAATATTTTTGATTTTTCCAAATATAACATTGAAAATGTGTTAGATCACTACAAGATAACAGCTGTAGAAGAGACTGTATGAAGGAATTTCTCAATATCATTTCTAACCACTCTGTAGGAAAAGTGCTTCTTGCTTACACTGCACTTGCAGTACAGCCAAGAGACCATGCGTCCTGCATGCTATAAAAATATTTTGTTTTATTTTCCTAGAGCCACGGGCATGTTATAGGTACAGAATTACAGTAATTAATTAATTTAAACAAGGGGCCAGTCTCCTTCTCCTTCTTGGTTTCTTTCCAATGTTGTGCATGAAAAGCTAACATTATAAATGGGGGGGAAACTCTTCCATTGGTTAGAGCTTGGTGCTAATGAGGCCAAGGTTGAAGCTTCAATCCCCAAATGGTTCAATTAACTTTGCACAGAGAACTACTCTACAACCACACAGACTGTCTGCACTTCTAACCCTACCAGTATTCTCGCAAATATGTTCCATCATTCACAAGAAGGGACTGGGTGAGAGAGTCTAGTCGGTTCTAAATGCTTTGCACATAGTAGGCATTTAAGAAATATTTGTTGAATGAATGAATGAATGAATGAATGAATGAATGAATGAATGAATGGCTTGAATCAAGCTACTATCATCAAAGAACAGTGCCAAATACATACTTTGTAATCCTAAATAGAATATTCTTTCTCTCTATAAAAGATAGATAGTAAACTTGAAACTACATCTAGTTTGAAAATTGCAATACGACATAATATTTGTATACATGTGTGTATATTAAGCACAGTGATGTGATTTTTTTAACACCATTTTTTTCGAATTTAATCTTTATTTCAACCTCCCATCTGTTGCCCTTCATAAACATTCTTCCAATAGATCTTTAGGCCTACTACAATTCCAGATGAAGAATGCCTCATTAATTATTATCAAAACTTCACCTGAAGCTTATTCAGAATTTGAAAGAAGAGTTTCTATTCTGAAGGATACAATTGAATGGATGTGTCCAGAGTCTCCTAGAAGTCAGAACTTTCTGTGATGATTCAATAAATATTTCACAATAGCCATGCAAATTAAATTATTCAACCAAAAGTCTTAAAGTAATGAGATTACAGAAAAGTAAGTCTTTTCTTTTATTTAAATAAAACGTGTTGGACCCAAACCATTGGCAGAGGTAGAACCATATTACTTTAGGTGCTCAAGGTGATGCCAGGTTCTCTATTGGCACTCAGGAGATTTTGATTCATTCATTGATGAATAAATAGTACATTCCTAAAAATACACCTACACATAAACATACATATTACATATATATAAATATACATGTATACATACATGTGTATATAATGTATTATATATAATTTCAATGCAAGGCTGTTTTATAAGTAATCTAGAATAAGGTCAGTATTCAGCACTAATCTTCCCACTTCCTTTTCCCTTTCTCCTCTAAAACCCCAAGAAATTAATATAAACTCTGTTAACTAAACCAGAGGGAGTATTTACCCAGAAGCAAAAGCTGCAATCTCTGAGGGATATCATGTTCCGAATACTATACTATTACTGTCGGTGCCAACATCATAGACCTGCATTCATTCACCTGCTAAATGTTTCCCTGCTGTGTACGTGTGGTTCTTGAGGTGGGAAAGGATATCTGTAGGAGGCAGACGTTCCGTCTGGATCCCAGGAACCGTCTGCCACATCTGTAATGTTCTCAGCGGGATTACACTTCCATGTTTGTGTTTTGACTGAGCACTTGGAGTGGCTAGAGGAGTAAGGAGATGCAGATGATAGCACTTAGCACTTTAATGTCCTGAGGCTGGAAAACCTTTTCTTTTCCCTTTAACTGGGATTTCTGAAAGAAAATGGTGGCTTAAAATATTTTTAAAGCAACACAAAAAAACATGGCACCTTGGAGATAGCCTATGTAAATCTAGAGCAAAAGAAGGGAGAATGTGGGTTGCTGATGAGGCTTGCAGTCCATTCAATCAATCAAGGAGGGCAAACTGGAAGGTTGCCAGTCATGTTAGCTGTCACTCTAAGAAAGTAACTGCTATTAAAAAGGAAAAGATAAAGCATTGGTCACTTTTGTTATCAAGGTGAGGGTGCATGCATTGCTAATGGGACTAGGTGGCCCAAAGATTGAAAAGCTCAGATGGCCTTTCTGTCTAGTCAATGGCACTGATGAGGTACTTAGACCCTAACTCCTGTGGGTCAAGCACATGCTTTCCATCTTTCTCTTTCTCTGAGACAGATCTCCTTCCTCCATTTAGTTGTATCCATCAAGAGCAGTGTACAACAGGAAAGGTGCATCCATCGGGATAGACAGGGTCGGATTCCTTTAAAAAGATGGAAAATGATCATAATCAGACACTTTTACAGATATCCCAAATATGAAGCACTAAAACTGGGATTGATGTGTATAAAATATGCATATATACAACTACATCTGTATGACCACATGCATGTTTATGGGTATACACATATGTGTTCCATTGAAATCATATGTCTGATATGTACAAGAATTGAGATTTCATTATTTAAGAGAATTCCAGATAAAGAACTTTCCCTACAAATACATTTTGGCACTTTTCTGCATTGTGTAATCATACAGATTTGCCTGGATGACTAAGAGGTTAAGTGCCTTGCCCATAGTCACATGATTGGTCTGTGTTAGAGATTGGACATAAACCAAGGTTTTTCCAAGTCTAAGGGCAACTTTTCATCCAATATGCTATATTATACCTCTTGCCTGGCCCTGCCAACCAACTTGTTTCTCTCTCTCTCTCTCTCTCTCTCTCTCTCTCTCCCTGCTCCCTAGGTCCCTCCTTCCTCCTGTTGTTGGTCCTTCATTTTCAAAGAGGACCAATGTCATCATGGGGTGATTCCTTGACTTGTGCATGAATTGGAAGTGAGACAGAGTTGCATAAAGTCATCAGCTTCATTATCTCTTCCAGAGTCATTGAATTCTAAGATGACGAACAATGACCTGGGCCACAGGGGATGATCCTGGTGACCAACTGTCTTCCTTTTCTATACCACACCAAGCTTTTCTCTTCTAAATGATTATTTTACCTGGGAGCTAAAATAATAGATAGAAATGGGGAAGCTCAGCTCTCTCATGGACCTTGACCAGAATAGAATCATGAAATTAAAAATGTTAGATCTGAAAAGGACAAGAGGAAGCTGAACTCCTGTAGTGCCAAAACAATTTCTATAAATTGGAAATAAAAATATCATTCATGCAATAAGCTTTGAAATATTCATATTAAAATTGCTATTTAATTAAAAAATTAAATTATATATTTAAACTAGAATCAATGTCTGAAATATTATATATTATCGAGTAGCCACCCATCAAAGTAGAAGTACATACCAGATATAAATCAGTACCATCAATAAAACAGTGCTTAATATAAATTCTATATGACACTGTGCTATAATAATAAGTATAGGTGTATTACATACATATATATGATGCCAAAATCAAAATACAGTGAAATAGGCTTGGGGACATAATAAAGCTAGGCAATTCAAAACTACATGTGGCCTAGAAGGCAAACAGATGGGGGCAAGAGCTAATGACAAGAGTGTCAGTCTTAACTGAATTTCCTGGCTTTTGTTAAGACAATGTCACTGTCAACCTTTTAAGAATTTTCAAATGATTGCATTTAAATTTTCTAGGTTCACAAAGATTTTTTTTTAATTTACAGGTCTCAATTAAATTGACAGAGGGGAAGAATGAAGCTTTTAGTTAGTATTGCTGAGCATGGCTGGATCTTTTCTTAGAGAGATAAATAGATCAGATAGACAGATAATAGAAGAAAAGATAGATAATAGAAAAAATAAACAGAAAGATAGCATAGATAGTATAGACATATATCTATATTCTATTATATATAAAACATATTATACACACACAAATATGAATTTGAAGAGGTGAAAACCACAATATGTTCCCTCTACTATTCTAATAGGATTGATGTTTCCTCTCCAACTGACCAGAAGCCTAATGGAGTATACCACTTTATCAGAGATCAGTTCTACCATTTTTTTATGATTTTGTCCTAGCTGTAACTCAAGGTAAGGGTAAAGTTGTTGCATATGAAAGGGTTACTATTAACAATCAATACCCCTGACCCCCACCCTGACACACACAGAGATTTCACATATATTTTTTAGAAATGATATTCCTTTCTACTCCACTTTGGAGCAGAATCCATTCACCATACAACTTAGATCTGCCCACTCACAGTCCCAAACAATTCAAGTCCCAGAAGTGGCTGGAGGTGGGAACACAGGAAACAGAGCTGCTCAATGCCACGTGCCAATCACTATGCACCTGCTAATGAGGCTGACATGTTTGGACGAAGCGACCCAATTTGCATTTGTCACAAGAGTGAGACATTAGCAGTGTGAATATTGAGAGGGACAGATGTGTCCCAGCAGGGCTGCCACCTCAGACAGCCTGCTGTGCTATCAACACCAGAGAGGCTGCCAGCCTGAGTGATGCCACCTAGCCTCAGAGGAGCTGGGTGATGCTGCCAAACTCAGAAGAAGAATAGAGGGACATATGTCCTTCAAAGAAGGCCCTGTGATCCTGCCTAATGGACCTGGTTTGTAAATGACCAACACCTATGTTGTGTACTGAAATCCCCCATGTGCTCTCAGGCTTTTTAAGGGGATTCTCTTTTCCCCTCTTCTATCTTCAATTCTCTTGCCACATCATGACAATACTTATACCAGAGTTTTCTCTATTGAAAGTTGAAAAGCAATGCATCCCACATAGCACCACATTTTTTACTCCACAGTCCCCCAAATGTTCCTCTGCACTATTCAAAATCACTGATGTAATTCTTCAGCCCATGGAAATCATCCTGCTTTAGAACCCATTTTTCCCATTGGATTTCTTTTAATTATGGTAAAAAAATTTGACACTATACTGAACCTCAATGATGAACTGGTGAAATATGTCATGGAGCTTTGTTGCCCCAATGAAGGTCATAAATACATGATTTGGGTGGGTTCCAGAATTTCACTTTGGTTTGAATTTTAAAAAATGATTATGTTGCCCTCAGGTTTTATATAGAGGCTATTCAGTATAGTGGAAACTGGACTGTACTTAGAATCTGTTATATATTTGGTTCATCTGTATGTTCAATTCTGTCCAGACCTGTGATTTTGTGAGAGTGATGAAAATCTTGCCAAGAAAGCATATTAGCAACTCTTCTGTCTTCTCTAACTTAATGCAGAATTATAGTTTTAGTCCTGGCTATGCTAACTCATTATAAGCTAGCTTATTTAACCAGAATTTGTGGTGGTTGTTGTCTTTTCAGTCCTATTTGCCTCTTCATGACCCCATTTGGGGTTTTCTTAGTAAAGATACTAAAGTGGTTTGCCATTTCCTTTTCTAGCTCATTTTGCAGCAAACAAGGTTAAGGAACTTGGCCAGGATCACACAGGTAGTAAGTATATAAGGCTGGATTTGAACTTAGAAAGATGAGCTTTCCTGGCTCCAAGCCTGTCACTACACACTACCTATCCTTTAATCAGAATATTGATCCTAACAAGAGTCCCTTCCTCAGGACTGTCGTGAGACTCAAGTAGAAAATAATCTATTAGAACATAACCTATCTATTAGAATGGAAGCTACTTAAAGACCCGTTACTGCTTCATTTTGTATTCATGTCCTCAGATTTAGCATACAGTGCCTGGAACACAGTAGGCAATTACGTTGTTGTTGTCGTCATAGTCATTGTCCTCGTCGTTGTCTGGGTACAATGTGTATGACTGTGGCTGATCAGTCCAATACGAATTCAGAAGGGTCTATCACAGGTCAGGCACAAATAGACCAATCAAACATTTGGTATATGTCTCTAGATTTGCTCATCTCAGTTTCCTTTGGGCTAATGCAATTCCACTTTACATGTGGAGCACAGCACTGAACTGAGTGGTTCTATAGCAGCATCTCTTGCTCCTCACAATCGATGCTCAAGTTCTTCAGAGAGACCTTAAGAGTGTCCTTGTACCACTTCTGATCTCCGTGTGAGCACTTGCCTTGTGTGAATTCTCCATAAAATAGTCTTGCAATACCTGCTTTTTCAAAGTAGGCAATTGATAATTAGTCACTGAATGGCTAATTGGTGGATTCTGTACCCTCAAGGGACTATAGAAATAAAAGCTAGTATTAAAAACTTACAAAAGCAACAGGTGATTAAAAGTTTGTGTTGGGAATAGCCATCATCTATTTATTATTTGTGCTGGCAACTATAGTTAGATCACTTCTCAGTGCTGTATCACAAGCAAGTTGGGGAAAACTCAGACCCAGGATCCCAGGGTTTTAATTGCATTTTCATCAAAAAGTGAGCATCTACAAGAATAGCCCAGAACTTTTCCTTCTCATCCTAGCCAGGATATGTCAGTGACAAACGCCCTCGTACAATCAAACCAACAAACAGCTTTCTGTAGTTGGTTTAAATTCTAGACAAACATTTACGGTGTGTGGTGGGGAAAACAATTTTTTGTCCAAGACTCCTTCACTAATCTCTGTTTGCTACCTATATAACAAATGCAGGGAAATGCATGCAGAAGGATTTTAGTAGGATGCCTGTTGCATTTTAAGGGATTTATCGTGGCTTAAAATTCTCTTCTTGAATCTCAGGGCTTCCTCTGACACTCATTCAGCTATATGACATTGGACATATTTATCCCTAATTAAGAAGCTTGTATTATCTTAATAATAATAATTTTTAAAGACCTGGACCTTTCACATTCAAAATGACTGATGAAGCTAAGTCCAACACAGAGAAACAAAATGAGTAGTAAGTATATCCATATGTATGTGTATTTAGCCATGTCTAAACCTGTGACTTTGGGAAGAAGGGGACTTGCACTGTGGAAATTCTTTTACCAGTTCATTTCAGAAACTCTTCTGTAACTTTTTGATAGTTATACTTATTGGTTTAAAGCTGAAAAATACCTTAGATGTCACCTAAATGAATACCTTGATTTTCCAAATAAGGAAAGTAATTTATAGTTTTAAATTATGCTTGATACACTGGGAAGTTAATGAGTTGTTCATGTCACACAAGTAGTCTGTGTCAGAGGTAGGGCTTGAATTCAAGTCATCTTGACTCCAAGGTAGGCCACTCCCACTGAGCTGCTATGTCTCTCTCTCTCTCTCCCTTCCATCTGTCTCTTTCTTCTCCTTATCCTCCTCTTCTTACTTTTCTTCTTCTCTTTGTGTCTCTGTCTCTGTCTCTCTATGTCTCTCACTCTCGCTCAATCTCTTTTTCTCTATCGTAGTCTCTCTGTCTCTGTCTCTGTCTGTCTCTCTCTCCATCTCTGACTCTGTCTCTGTCTCTGTCTGTCTGTCTATCCTACCATCTCTCATTTTATGAGGAGTTCTCTAAACACCTCGTGAAGAAACTTCTTGTAACAAAGCAAATGATAAATCTGAAACTTTATATTCAGAGATTTTCTAAGACAAATGTTAAGCTACTTGCCCATAGTCATAGTCATTCAATTATAGATTTAAAATGAGTAACATATGTAGAGCGTATTGATTCCATTCTATGGCTGAGAAAACTGAGTCCCAAAGAGGTTAAATGACTTGTCCATGGTTCCACAACTAGTGTACAAGGTGAGATTCGAATGGAGGTCTTCCTCACTTTCAGGATGATTTTATATCCACTATACTGTGCTGCCTCTTACAGTGTGAATTCATATGTATACATGTATAAATATGCATTATGGGGACAAGGTGATGTGTACATGTGTCTATATATTGTATACATGCATATCGTGAAATTACATGTACATATATGTAAATATATATAGAAAGAAAGAACTAACTTGAGAATTGAGGACTAAATGTAAAAAAAATTAAAAATATAAAATTATATTGAATGATCCTTTTAACCAAGTTCCCCAATAGAGAATGGTATATAGAAGACATATTACATATTTTACAGAATATATACTAACAATAAACTGTAATAAATCAATCAAGTTTTTGTTGACCATTTACTATATACCCAATACTGTGAGACAGGTGATTAGAAAAGATATTAGCTGCCTTCTATGAACTTTCATACCAGTTAGAAAGGAAAGACAAAATAATAATGAATGAAACATAAAGTGCCAATAGTATGCAATACATAAGGTAAGAAGGCAAATATCTTTACATATAAAAATTTACTTTGGTAAATTGTTTTATTTTTTAAAAAAAAGGCAAATGTATCCTAAGGTCCTGGGTTCAAATTCAAATTCTGTCAATTGCTACTTTGATGACCTTGACTGAATCACTTTATCATCATGAAATCAATTTCCTCATTTGTTAAATGAAGGTATTAGACCAGAATCATATGAATTAGAGCTGGAAAAGGCCTGAGGGCTTATACTAGATGATATTATTTGCATTATTCTTATAGTGATGGACATATACTAGATGATCCCTATGACCTCTTCCAGATCTAAGATTCTATTATCTTCATGATCTACTTGGTGTAGACACATCTTTTGGCCAGTTCAGATCATGACCAATCTCATCCTGTGAGATTTTTTTTTTGTCTGTGCCCTCCCAAAAATCTTCCATAAGAGTTCTATCCAATGCCCTGGAGGTATTCTTGTTAGTCTGTAACTACTCTGTGACTATCAGGACTCTACTCAGACCATCCAACTATTATCCATTCTTGCTATAAAATCCCTGACAACCAAAATAAAAATTAATTAAAATATCAACATATTACCAAAATAAATTTTGAAAGAATAGATCTGGATTCTTTCTGTGACCACTGAATTCAAAACAAGTGCTCCCTCTTTTGATTTCGTTCAATTTGTTCTCTGTTAAAAGAAATATTCTTTTTGACTTTCATTTCTTAAGACTCTACAACCCCTGACTGCTGGAGGTAAGGTCAAGAAAATAAAATCTTTCTCTTTTTGTCTTTCCTACTGTCCTTTTCTTGTTAGCTTAACCCACCCAAACAATTCTGCAAGCTGCATTCTGTTGTTTTCTCCTGAACCCTGTGATCTCATAGATAGAAAAGTCTCTCCTGGTAGAGGGATATTCCAGAATGAGTGGATTAAGGTGGTACTGATTGCTTTCACTAGGATTCTTTAGGAGAGCTTTTAAAGCAAGAAGTCTGTGGAGTTTTGGTAGAAAATGGAAAACAGGCACCTTGGAAGCTGAAGGAAGAAAGGAAAGAGAACAGTGCATAGAAAAAAAGTGATAAATGGTAGAAGAGAAAAGAAACAGTTAGAGAATAAGTTAAAAATGAATCCAGAGACAAGAAAGAGTTCTTCTCTGGGAGCCTATCACTAAATATCCCTGGAAAAGGTTAATGCAATCACATGATTTTATCAGGATTACATAGGAAAAGTCCCCAGAGAGCTTTCAGAAAATAAATAATCATCTATATTGACATATTTAACATATTTACTTGCCTGTAGGTAGGGATATGAGGAATATAATAAGTTTCCCCAACCATCTAAAGGAAGAAGCACAAAAGCCCTTGGGAAGCTCAAAATCCCCTAAATCATCCTTTAAGATAAAGAGAAGGGCACAAAGGCCCTTTTCCATATGAAAGCACCAAAACCCCAACTAGATGAGGCATTTGAATATGAACTAGACTTCTCTACCATAGGAATCTTCCCTCCACCCACTAGCAGGAATCAGCAACCTTCCCCAGCTTCAAGCTCCTACTGCTTTCTCCCATGCCTGGTGCTGCTAAGTCCTAAAAGAACCCTACAAAAATCCACTAGACTTTTCTAGTTTAAAGAGAGATTGTCCCATTCCCTCTGGTGCCAGAGCAGGGTGCCCAATACCATATTGGTTGCCTAGTGAACAAACATATTTTGTAATTCCGATGTTATTTTACAGTTGCTTCAGACATGTCAATTCTTTATAACCCCATTTGGGGTTTTCTTGGCAAAGATTCAGTAGTAGTTTGCACTTTCCTTCTCCAGCTCATTTTAGAGATGAGGCTTTGAGACAAACAGGGTTAAGTGACTTGCCCAAGACTTCATAATTAACAAGTGTCTGAGTCTAGATTTGAACTCAGGAGGATGAGTCTGACTTCTGATCTGGCAGATCTATCCACTGTATCACCTCGCTATCCCATGTTTTGTGAATATTTTGCAACTAAATAAAATTGTCTTGCTTTGTTCTCTTCTTCTGATCTCTATATTTTCTTCTCTTGGTCCCTGGAGATTTGATATCTTCCTAAATCTAGGGTGAGACAAGGAGATGGGATGAATTACATGATCCCAGAATGGTTTTGTCCACTTCAATTTAATTCAGTTCAGCAAATATTAAGCGCCTAATGTTTGTGAAAACACTATGCTAGATGCTCTGGCTACAAAGACAAAGAAACAGTACTCAAAGAGTTTACATTCTACTTATGATTATTCTGCTATATACTACCTAAGAGTTGGACTTTAAAACATTTCTGAAAATATAAATGTGCTAAAAAGCTAAAGATTATTTGCTTTGCAGTGAAAGTCTTACCTTTACGTGAGTATTCACTGTAGAATTCTAGTTGCCTTGATGCATTTAAAATATAATTCAATTTACAAAAGTTCAACTCACAACAGCTTTCCAGGAACCCATCTATCAAGTAAAATGTATACTTGTTTGTGTTAATTACTTATAATGATGTTCAAGTTTAAAGCTGAGGGATTTATATTTAATCTCATGTTAAATTCACACCAAGTTTAAAGGGAGGTCTAAATTAATGGTAGGAAAGAGACAGTAGGCAAATGCTCCTATAAAATTAACTATGTCATAAATATGAAAAATCATGGAGGTTCCTTCCAACTCTGCCAAGCCATGATTCTCAGTCTTTTAGAATGTATTTCTTCTTTCCCATTCACCATAAAGTCTCCTCTGATTCCCTCAGCTCTCCTTTCTTAAATTTTTCTATAATCTGAATTTTCCTTTTTTCCCCCATCACACTTCCCTTCATATTTCCCTCATCTTTTCTGAATTGAATCAAATTGAACTGGCAGAAACCATTCTGGGATCATGCCATATCAACCTTAGTATGAGTTAAGTTTTTTTAAGGACAGGGATTATCTTTTTTTTTAATTCTTTGCATCCCCAAAACCCAGCATAATGGCTTGTACACAGTAAGCTCTTCCCATATAATAAATGAATGGAAATGAATTAAATTGTATTGTATATGGATAAGGAGGCACAGAATTTCAGTTGGTATTTCTATTCTTTTTTTACCCTTTCTGAAAATACTTGGGGAAAACCTCAAACTCAAATAGTTGCAAATATCTCACAAAGATGTCATATTTCTCATGTCACATTAAGCCTTGCCAAAGTTCCAAATAGCTATATGTACAAAAGAAAAAGCTAGTTAAGCTCCTTGGGAGAAATGTGCCTTTGGTTGTGTCTATTTGCTCAATGAATTTGACCCATGGAGAAACTCATTTAAGATGCTTTTAGATATATTTTTTACCATGGAATCATACTGGAAATTATATCATCTTTTTTTGTTGCTATTTATTTTTTATTTTTATATGTAATATAAAATGATACTTAACACGACAATAATATAATACATACAATTTGCTATAAACATGTAATAAATTATAATAAATATCTTTATCCAAAAGAAACAAATTCTCACATTAACGATGTCCAGAAATCCATGTTTCATTCTTTTCCCCCCTCTCTCCCATGCCTCCCAATTCCCCAAAGGGCAGATATAGGTTATATATATGTTATCATATAATACATATTCCCTGTTTGTCATGTTCTGAAACAAGATACATATTACTTACGCTATAGAAATATCCATGGAGGAAATAAAATGAAGAACAGTATCTTCCAATCTGCACTTGGACACCATCTGTTCCTTCTATGATGGTGGATATCCTTTTTTGTCATGGGATTCTTGGAATTCTGGTTCTGCTCACTTTACTTCGCATCACTTCATGGAAGTCTTTCCTGAGTTTTTTGTGATCATATTGTTTGTCATCTCTCACAACACAGGAGTATTCCAATATAATCCTATACCACAACCTGTTCAGCCATGCCCCAATTGATGACAATCCCTTCAATTTCCAGTTTTTTGCTGCTACAAAAAGAACTGCTATAAATATTTAATTTTACTTTCCTAGAAATAAACTTAGTTGTACAAAAATGCTCTAAAAATCATAGCTCTCAAGCTATAGGCCACGTATGCAGAAACATAGTACTAAGGACTTGATTTGTGATTTCATTGATATAAGGAACTTCTAAGTAAAGAAAATTCATCTACATATACAGGCAGGTCATTTTCTCTGATACTTACAGTCTTGGAAAGTTACCCAGAGCACTGAGAGATGAAGTGACTTGAGCACAGTGATATAGCCAGTATATATCAGAGGTGTGACTTGAATCCATATTTTTCTGAGTTCAAGATCAGTTTTCTAGCAATTAAGCCATGCAGTGATCTTCATATTGAATAGAATTCATTCTTAGAGGTATTTAGTAGTTCTTTTAGTGAAATCTATA
The DNA here is from genome assembly GCF_016433145.1 of Gracilinanus agilis. Classification (NCBI taxonomy): domain Eukaryota; kingdom Metazoa; phylum Chordata; class Mammalia; order Didelphimorphia; family Didelphidae; genus Gracilinanus; species Gracilinanus agilis. The sequence goes on from NC_058132.1 coordinate 496,625,379, forward strand.
GTGTCAGAATGTAACAGGGCTCCTCACAATTACTAACTCATGGCCAAATGCAGATTTAAATTTCATCATTGTTGCCCCTTGTTTCTTCCTTGTTGTTCAATTATTTTCATTTGTGTCTGACTCTTCATGACCCTGTTCAGAGTTTTCTTGGGAAAAAATGCTGAAGTGGTTTCCCATTTATTTCTCCAGCTCATTCTGCAGCTGAAGAACTGTGACAAACAGGGCTAAAGGACTTTTTCAGATCACACAGGTTGTGTCTGAGGCCAGATTTGAACTCGTGAAGATGAGTTTTCCTAAATTCAGGCTTAGGGCTCTAGCCACTATTCCACCTACCTGGGCTTATCACCTGACTAGTGACTATGACCTGAAACTGGGGGTTTTGGAGGTAAATAAGTTTCCATCTAATATGTTCTTGGTACATCTTCCCATAGCTCCTGCTACGCTCTAGGTAAACACCCCTTTGTGTCCATTTTTGTTTATAGGAAAATATGATATTGGGTAAAACCATATTGCAGGAAATGGTGAAAATGGCGCATAAAACTCTTATTAATCCATATTAAAAAGGAAAGAAAGAGAAATTGTCAAACTGTAGTCTAGTGAATTTAACTTCAAGTCTTAGCAAAATTCTAGAATGTACTATTATGGTTTGCACAATTATCCTATTTAATTTGCACCACAGAATTGCCCTGTGCAGTAGGTGGTGTTATTATCTCCATTTTACAGATTAGGAAAATAAGGCTGAGAAAGTGTAAGTGACATTCTAACAAACCTTTCTTATTCCACATTTGATTCTGTCTCTACTGTGCCACCAAACTGCCTTTGAATGAGAAAATCAATTTACTAGGGAGGTTGAGTGACTTGCTAAAGTCTTAATTCTATAATCAATATGTTTTCCACCATTCCACTCTGCCTCCACAGTAGTTATAAAAGTTTGTTTGTCTACCAGTGTTACAATGTTAATGTATTAATTTTTTATGAAATTACATTATTTAAACAATTTTATACATGGTATTCCTGTGTTCTGGACTGATTTCCTAGCAAAGAGCATGACTAGGAATTCTATGATATCCTACCTTATAGATCAGATAGCAGTTGCGAGATTTAGTTAACCTATGGTTTGAGAATGCAAAAGGAGATTAAATTTTATATACTCCTCTTTTCAGGTCCTAATTTTTATTTTCAGGGAACAAATTCTCTTCCTCCCTCTAACCTCTCCTCAATCCACTGAGGTGGTAAGATATAGGATACCCATTTAACATATGAAGTTGTGTAAAACATATTTCTGAATTATCTGTGTTCTGGGTATAGGTGGAACGGACCTAAACAAGAAAAGTAAAGATGGGGAAAAATATGCTGCAGACTGTATTATGAGTCCATTATTTTATATCTGGAAGTGAATAATGTTTTTCATCAGGAGTCCTCTGGAGTTCTGGTGAATCAATATATTAATCAGTTATTAAATCTTATTGTTGTTTAGCTTTATAACTTTGCTATTGCTACATACATTGTTCTCTTGGTTCTGATCATTTCACTTTGCATCAATTCATATGTCTTTCCAGATTTTCCTGAACTTATCCTCTTATTTCTTACAGAACAATGATACTCCATCACATTCATATACCATAAAGTATGTAGTCATTCTTCAATGGATGAGCATTGCCTTAGTTTCCAATTCTTTGCCATTATAAAAAAGAGCTGCTATAAATGTTTTTGTACATATGGGTCCTTTTTCTTTGATCTTCTTTTCCCGTTATTTTTATCTTTTTCTATCAATCTCAGTAATTATCTGTTTACCCTTTACTCTTGGATTTTCATCTGTTTGACAGATAGGTGAAGAAAGATTGGAAGAAGGGGAAAGAAATCTTATTTGTGATAACTGTGGATGTATGCATTTACTACAAAGATAATCATAAACTATTGATTCTAAAGGTACTTCAAAAGGTACTTCAATCTCACCCACTTACTGTTTAGTGCAAGCAAGATCCTCTCTACCACATCCCAGCAAGTAACTGCCCATCTTGTGCTCAAAGACCTTCAGTAAAAGAGACAGTTCATTCCATTTTGAAATAGTTCTTATTTTTAGAAAATTCTTCCTTACATTTTGTTAAAAATCTCTGTCACTTCTGCCCACTGATTCTTTTCAATTTAAGGCGATATCCTGTATCTGTTCATGTAACTTCTTTTTAGATATGAAATATTTTGGAAGCAGTTTAAGCCATAGAAGTAGAACAATAATACTTGCTGGATTTGTTTGTTTTTTTAAGCACTGGTCCTTAGGTAATCTCCTCTTAAAAATTCCTGAAGAGTGGATGAACTGAATTTACTTGGAATATGACTTTAGTAATCAATGGTAAAATTAAATGCTTTATTTAAAGACACCAACTGAATGAAAAGCATTGCTTCTATTAAGCATTGCTTTGCTTATGAGTGTTCCATTGAGAGTTGATGGTTCACATGGAGAATGTACTTGGCCTAAGATACATATCCATTACGACTGAGGGAATTCATTTTCCCACTTTAGAATCCTATCAGACATTTATGCAGCCTAAGCTTTCAACTGAACTTGAACTCCTAGGAGTTCAATTCCATTTATACTTGGTAATTTTCTAGTCTCTGAAAAACAGGGCTTGTTAACCAGGTATAAAATATCCGATAGATTTTTATAAATTATATTTTGTGATTTAAGTATAAATGAATTGGAAGCATATGGATTGAAGCTCCCAACATAATCACAACGCATGGGTTAAAAAGAAGGGAAGAAAGTGCTTGGAAAAATAGGTTTTAGAATGGTATGTGCTTAAACTATAAATGGTTGAAACTAGTTAAAGACATCTGCCAAAATTTACACTTGCCCTGCCCTAGCCGCCAGTTAATTTTTGAGGAGTATGTAGTGCTAGATAATATTTCCTTTTGCTGAATTTTTTAAAAGGACACTTTTATTAAAAATAGGCATTTTAAAAAATTGAATAACCTGCCTATGGAATCTTTTAAAATAATTTCTTATTCATTTTTTAATGGGGATGGAGAATTAAATCCAAGGAAAATTTCCAGGTTATGTCAATTGGAAATAACTCACCATGCACACTATTGATTCCATTTGGTGCCATGGTATTTTTAGTGCCTTAAAAAGTTATTATTACAGATGAGCAACACAGAGATTTTAACAAAATAGTTCCCCAACCTAGGCTGGGTTTGAAGGGTGCTGTAAGTAGCCTCAGCTGACATTATATTTATATTTAAGAATAGAACACAGTGGGTGAGAGAGACCTTTTACCTTTCCCTGAGTCAGAGATGCTTGCCTGCATTTTCCGCCCCCCCCCCCAACTCTAAGAGTAGGTAGGATGTGGTGAATGAAGAAAATCTAAAGCTCTTGTTCACTACCCTGTGTTTTTGGAGTGTATGTACACTGCAACCACTTCAGAATTTGTTGAAAAGGACAAAAAGGGGATTTAAAATTATTCACCTGGATTTAAATCAAATAGACCGGTGTTTGACCTTTATTTTCAAACACAAATGGACAACTTTTAAATAAGCTCTTAAAGGTTTGATTTTTTTGCATATGCTAATAGCTTCTCTGCCTTCGCCACTTCATTTTAAAGGATTTCTTGGATCTCTGTACAGCAGAGAGAATGATAGATCAATTCCTCATCCTACATATCACCAGAATCTTGGCCCTCTTTTCCTCTACTATCCATCTTGTTAGTATATGTGTGTATCTATCTCTATACATATACATACATATACATATAGGTATATAAACAAATGTATACAATATATAAAGACATACAAATAAAGATATTTATTTATATATGCACACATACACATATATGGTATAGATATTCCACTAGTTATACATGAGTATATTATACAAATAGATTTCTCTTTTACACATTCCTCTATTATCATTGTTTGCATGTATATATGTACATTATTATATTGAGCATATATGTATATATAATTATATATATTTATACATGTGTGCACATGTATGTGTATATATATAAACATGTATAATAGACTGATATAGTTTAACTCCTAAACTTTGGATGTCTCACTGTATCTGTAATCTCTATTTTTATCTCATGTTACCTTTGGGACTCAGTTCCACTGCCAGCTTTCCAAAGTCATATCTTTCTCCTCTCTATCACTAATGTTCTGCCCACCCACCTCCAATTACATTGTATTTATTTTGTCTTTATGTATACTATATCTTCTTCCACCATACAATGTAATTTCCTTGGAGTGGGAATTATTTCATTCTTATTTTTCTATCCCTAGTGCCTACCACAGTGCCTGGCACATAGTAGGTGCTAAATAAATGTTTATTCAGTAGTTGGTTGGATGTTTAGATGTTTGACAATAGAATAGCAACAGTTTTGCTAAAAAAAAAAACAGCATGTCAGCATAAAGATGATTAAAAGTAGAAGCAAAAGAAAGCGGTTGTATTGGACTATAACTCTCCCATCCCTGGTCTTTTTTTTTATAGACCCAGTAAAATGTAATTAACCTAGTTTAATTTTAAATGCCTTCCCAAAAAAGTGCACTCATTAGGTACTAAGCAAAGTAACACCATGTCTTAATAGATATAACATTCAGGACATTTAAGCCCAGCAAAGCAACCTCTAAATCCAGTACCTGAAGGAGAACTGACTGCAGACAAACTAAATTGTAATTAAATTTTGAAAGAAGACTCAGAGTTCAAGTATTCTACCCCTTTGCATTCTCACAAAACATTAGAGTCTAGTAAGAATATGAGAGCCTGGGGTTTGTTGATCCTATTTCAAGGCTGGTTTACTCTGATATTTGGCTCTTAATTGCATGACTTTACCCTTTTAATTGGCTAAATAACTTCTTCAGTTTTGGTATGTACACCCAGGTATGTTATATACACTACCTATTTCATATTCACTTAGCCACGATCTATTATTTCCTCATGAGTCAATCCTTCCAGCCTCTGAATTAATTACTTTGCCCCTTTCCAGACTCCTTCTTCCACCCTAGGTCTTTTCCATAATAAGGAGCCCCAAACCAAATGCGATGGTTCAGGATACCCTTCCTCATGGAAATGAATTTCAGAATGAAGACAGCTCCTTAGCTACTTGACGTATGAACTTCTTGCCTTTTTAATATTTTAGTAAACTTATTATTACTGGAAAGTGCCACCCCAAAATCAGATTTTTCACAGTAGTTAGAATTGTATGTTTAATCACTTGAACACCTCAGTGACAAACTCAGAATGATATCTGATTTTCACAGTTATTTAATATTTAAGTATAGTTAATTCTCAATGCATAAGCCCACAATTCCAATAAGCCTCAGAATGGATCCAGCTGTCTCACCTACTTCTTATCCAAAATTTGAAAGCAGAGACCTGTGCAAACCATATATTACTAAAATTTCATTATATTCCACAATAAAAATAATGAAAAATAATAATAATAATAATAATAATGGTTTTCCTCTCATATTACCCATTTTCCAAGTACTTTATAAACATTAACCCCTTAATCCTTAACAAATAACCCTTTTTACAAAAAATATTAGCAATACACTATGAAGAATAATAATAAATAATTAACAGTAAACTCTTCTGTCAAAATAAGTTGAAAAGGACATTTTGCAAAGCACGACTCTTGATTTTTATTGTTTGTTCAAACACTCACTAATTTGCAAAAATTCTATAATCCACAATGGGTCTCCTTGTCATTAGTGCTAATTAGTGAGCTTCTACTGTACTAATAAATCAACATTACATGAACACACAGCATAGAGACAGGGGTTATAATATATTCTTGTCTGTAATTTAAAAAAAATTTAGATGGAGTTTTACCAAAGCTACACTGATTCTCACTTACTAGATTTAATGTAAATTTTTGTCGTAGGACTAGATTATTTTTTCAGATTGAACATGTCTTTTTAATCAAGCTTAATCATTCAAACTCAGACACTCACTCATTTATTCATTTAATCAATGAACTAATAATACACAGGGAGCCATACTATGTGCTAGATACTGTGACCTCAGACTTTTTAGCTTATGCAGTATATCTAGTCATTTGGGTGCTTAACTGAGCTGATGGTAGAGACAGCAGTTGGCCATATCTTAGTGCCATCTGGAGGCTCAAAGTTTTAACTTCTCTCCCTATCTATGAATCTTCTGTTCTCCTCTGAAGCTATGTGGGAGTTTATCTAGCCCAATATTTCCCAAACGAACTTGGCAGGAAACATTTTTAGGGTGGAAATATATTGACAAAACCTTTAAATGCTGGTACAGGGAACCTGGGAGCATAGAAAGTGCCAGGATAATGTGGGAGCAGGGGTACATCCTAGCCAAATAAATATATAGAAACATAGACATTTAGAACTAGAGGAGATTTGGAGATTACTTGTCTCAATGGCATCATTTTGAATATTAAGGGACATTTTGGACAAATGGGGATACTGAATACCACAGAAGTTTTATACCCTGGCCAAGTTCATATACAACTAGCCAATTAATGGTAGAGCTGTGATTGAAGCCAGGGCACCAACTCCCAGTCAATCCAGTCTTCTTTCCCTTATCATCATCTTCTTTGCCCACACTGGAAACAAGAAAGAATCTTAAATAAACAGTTATGTCAATTAGTGTGAAAAATTAATACCATGAAACTAGTCACACTATACTGTATGCTTCCATTTGGTTGGAACCAATTACCAAGTTTTACATAAATATAACTTCAAATAGTGCGAATTTGAATAGATGCCATGAATACATAGAATTCCATTATTAATCCTGGATCAGAACTTATCTGTAAAGGGCTCCATAAGGAAGATTTTTCCTCCTTCATAAAAAAGAAAAGAAAAGAAAACCAAACTCACACTTTCATTCAGGTCATATCCCTTATCTTGCAGCTTTCCAACCCTTTGCTTCTTGATTTTCCCTGTGTCTGCTGTCACTGCTAATCATTCCCTCTCTGCTGCCTCAGATATAAATCCTTGTGCTTCCTATGGCTGAGAATATATGCATACTCTTTCCCTGATACAATGGTATGAACATGCTGTGGAGTAAACAGAATTTATGCCAAGTATATACCTCAGCTTCCCTAAGGCATTTACCTTACCTGGTAATCATTTATTGAACAGCATACATTTCTTTCAACCCTAGATCATCATTTAATTACAATAAATGAAATTTTCTCAGCCAGTTGGCATGCTGGAAGGTCATATAGTTACTGACCCACATCTATACAGCTGTTTCTCAATGACTATACAGTTTGGGAACTCAAGTTCTCTGATTGGCCAGTAATGGCCCATATCCAATCAGTGCAAATGCCTCTTGACTGTACAGTTATTTCTCAATAAATAATATTTAACAGTAGCAATGAAACACCTGGTATATCTCTGTATCTTTTATAAGGAGATAGGTGGCAAGTTATGGTTCCTAGATCCTAATTTAATAAACATTCACTGTCATATAAACCAAGCAGAGGTCAATGAATCTCCTGCTTTGTAGAAGCTTTTATAAAAGAGTAAAGAGCTCTTTTTTGGGCTATGGTTTCATTGCCATCTTGCCTATAGCAGACGGGATTGACTCAATGACCTTCGAAGGTCCCTTCCGCTTCCATAATTCCATAATTCTGTCAACAGTCCCTTAGAATCCTGAAATTGCCCCCAAACTTTTTATGATCTTGTAAGTGAATGCACATTTATATGCTGTCTATAGCCAGTTATGCACAATATGCATACTCAGTACATATAAAATAAGTTTTCCATCCTGGTCAAAACAGACTGAACATCTTACTAAAAGACACATTGGCATGTTTCACTGCTTTGTAATCAAAGATGAAGAAAACTTCTGGTTTCTATTAGGGCTGAGTAAAATGGGAAAAGCTTCAAGACTACATTTGGACAAGTACCCCAAAGTTTGGCTGCTTATTCAAAACTTGTGCAAATCTCTTGAGTCTGTAGCACCAGTCTGGAGCGATTACAAAAAGGGTTCCCTTTCAAGGGTTATAGACCTTGACATACCTTTCCATCTGTTGTTATTCCTGTTGGATTAGAGGATAAACTTTGAGGTGTCTTGATTGAGTGAGGGGATGACCTCTTCACTGATCTGGCTTGCTAACTTTGGGAAAAAATAGAGGACTAGTGGCGGCCAAATCTTATTATATTGAAGCAACTTATTCAACTTTGTCTTGGGGCAAAAGATAATCTATTTTTCAGAATGTAAGATCTGTTTAATATCAAAAAGAATTTCTGGACAAAGAAGATATTGAGTCCTTGTCATGGTTTGGAAATGTAAAGAATATGGTTTCTATCTCAAGTCACCATCATGTTTTCTTTTGGGTACTAGAATAATATACTTTAATTCATTTTTCTTGATTTTAAGTATCTACTGATTTTATTATTTAATAAAAATACATATTAATGTGCTCCTTTTAGAATTATACATTAATAAATGCACAATGTAAAATAAATGTGAACTATGTGAAAAAGAGATTTTTGTAAGTAAATTGCCTTTATAGACTAAAATGATAGGAAATATAATTTAATTCAATCTATATTTGTTGTTTACTATATGCAGAACTTTTGCCTGTACCTTAAAAAGTGTAAAACTTTCCTAAGGATTAGCTCCTACCCCTAAGAAATTTTACAGGCTCAAGGCATCCAGGACTAGAATTTGACCAGAGGTTTTACCAGTATATATGAGAGTGATGGCATAGGCACTGTTTTGAAAGATAAATCTTATTGACAATTCTGCTTTAATACTGCCTAGTTTTCTTTCTAAAGCCTTCCCACTGCCCCCTCTCAGAAATCTATTCCTCGTAACAATGAACATTAAAAAAAATTTTAAAGAAAAACATCAAAAGTCAGTAAAATTTATCAACATATCCAAAAATCGGACATTTTTATGCAGTGTTCCATGCCTAGAAAACTTCCACCTCTGAAAAGGAAATGGAGGGGATGTGTCTTCTCATATCTCTTCTTTGAGACCATGCAGTCCCAATATCCTTGATAATTTTTCAATGTTAATTTTATTTATTTTCTACATTTGCTCTTAATCCTCTCAGATAAATGAATATCCAGTAAATATTCTCTACAGATTTATTAGATAACTATGAAACAGGTTTCTCATGATATACATTTATTATTTGTTTTATGTGGTTCCATGGAATTTTAAAAGAAACTCATTTTAAATTGTATACTTCCAATGTCCCTAGACTGCTATTTTCTTCCTGAAAATATTTTGTTGCTATTTTTATATCACCAAAGTTTCTTCCAGAATTCACCCCCCTCCTCCCAAAGAGTCATTCCACAGAACAAATAATATCTTAAAGAAAAAATATTTTTTAAAAATCAAGAAAACTGATCAATACATTGAAAAAGTCTGAAGAATATGTGCAATGTACCACAGCTGTGGACCTCCTGGGTCTGCAAAGAAATATAGGCAGAGGTATCTTCTCCCATCTCTTCCTTGGTGTTAGGTTTTGGGTTTGTTTTTTTTTGTAATTTTGCAATATTAATTTTCAATCATTTGATGCTAATTGTCCTTTCCATTTATATTATAGTGATTATGTGTATTGTTTTCCTAGATTTGCCTGACTTCACTTTGTATCAGATCATGTAATCCATTACAGACTTCTCTATATTCATTGTATTTTTCGTTACTTACAATGCATAAACATTACATTAAATATCCACAAACTCCAATTTGCCTAGCCTTTTCCCAATATATATCCACTTACTTTGTTTCCAAATCTTTGCTACCACAAAAAGTGCTCCTAAAATATTTTTGTGTATATGGAGCCTTTCTCCTGAGGTACCATTTTTGTTTAGCAAAGGAAAACATAATAAAGAATATGGATTTTAAAAACTTTTATGATTATGCTACTTCTATCCCTTCTCCTTTTATAAAATCCTGAAGTAATCACATGATTAGACAGCTTCTCAGGTGTAACATAATAAACAACAGAGTGTAGGAAAAAGTTATAAAAATGGAACCAAAGGTAAGGCAAAATAGAAAACTGAATAATCAGCCCTGAATTTTCCCAGGTGATGTGTGTGTATTCCAAGGATTAGTACAGTCTTCACCTGCTCGTGGAACAACAACAACAATAAAAAAATAAAAAAAAACCTTAGGCAGCTGGTTATAAAGATTCAGGACATAATTATAATTAGTAATTACTATGTTATTCTAAACAGGAAGTTCATGGGGAAAGATCTTGAAATGTTAAAAGTATTTAGCTCGAGATTTCTTCATATTTTCAGATGTGAAAAATGGCACTGCTGTGTTTACCCATTGTAGACTACACCTCACTATTAGAGTAACAGACTCTCTTTCCAGATTTCTTGAAGAAATGAAAAAAAGGGGAAAGCAGGAAAATCCTGAAAAAAAAGAAAGCCCATGTTTCTATTTGTGTGGGTGTGAATCTACGTTATTATGGAGAAGTCTCTGAATTTCTCAAGTGGGTTTTATCAGCCGCAACTGTTATATGCACTGTATACTTCACTAGATACAATCTGACATTGATTGTTCCTCTCATCAAGATATTTGCTGTTGAATTTTTAACGAGTTGGGCCTTTCATTCTGCTGTGGTATTGTTTCTCCGCTGGGGCACATTAAGAGAAGGTATTATATTTTGGTAAACTGAAGTGAATTGGGGGAGCATAGCTTCCAGTGTTAGATAACAAAGAGGCTCTAGGTGTTGTCAGGTCAGTAACCTGTGATCTGAAAGCTACGGGAGAGAATTCAGAACTGAGGCCTCCTTGTGGATAACTTCGATTGTTCCTTATAGTAGGGTGCAGCTGGAGGGAAATCCACCCTAAGCAGAAATCCCTTTTGTCTCTCCTTATTTATCATCATCATCATTACTTTTTTTACTTTGCTTAGCAGATGTTTCTTTGGTGCTCTGACATCCTTTTTAATTTGCACATTTATTAATTTGGCTGATGGAAAGTACAGTACACTTTACCTCCCGAATTCTCTCCAGCCTCTGGAATGGTGTCTCGCAAAATAAAGAGGCAGGAGCAGCCTGCCCATCCATCCTGCTAAGACGTTTTCAACCCACAGCATCTTAAAATGGGATCGTTTGATGACCAGTGCAATTTTGGCTTCTCTCCTATCTGGCGTTCGGAGCGAAAAGAACTGATTGCTCCAGAGTCCATTTACTCTTAAACCCCGGGGGAATTGTTTGGAGTCTAACGTGTATCCTCACAACATCCCATTTATAGCTATGACAAAGAAATAAGCAATTAATCAGACATTCATTCTAACAATACTGACCTGCCAGCATTCAAATGCTTTAATTAAAATCACAGTGCAATGTATGCCAATGTTAACGGCATCTCAGTTCTAGCACAGGGCACAAGGATGTTTTCTTTACCAGCTCTGGCTCAGTCAAAAAGTGCCAATAATGTCACTGTTTTGAGACCTTTAATGAGGGAAAGAGAAAGTTTCTTGAGATTTGTGTGTGTATGTGCATGTGTTTGCGAGTAGTTGTGTTGCTCAACACCATCAAAAGTAGATTGCCCTCCATAAAGTATGAATTGTAGGTTCTTGGCCACAAAAGAATGCACAGAGAGACAGAGAGACAGAGACAGAAAGACACATGCACACACACACATATACACAGAGACAGAGAGACAGAGACAGAAAGACACACGCGCGCGCGCACACACACACACACACACACACACAGTCTTATCATTTACAGGTGCTTTAATCCATCCTTTTTATAAACACCTTTCTTCTCAAACTGATAAAAAAGAAACTATAAGGTAGCCTAAAAATAATTACATTAAATCACCTATGCCACTTTTAAAATAAAAAGTCAACATAATTTTAAGGCGTAATATTTAAAAATATCAATAAACACAGAAGAAATCCACCTTTTTTTCCCAATAGCATAAATTTTCCCATATAACAGGAACTTTGGGACTCTTGATCTTCATGTTCAGAAGCCCTTTCCTCCCTGTTATACACAAGGATAATGATAATTGTACCTTATATTCCTATAGTACCTTCCTTGTGAATTCAGAACTCCATGAATCCCCTCATTTTTATCAAAAATTTTGGATTAATCTAGTTATTAAATTTAAATGTTTAAATCCTTAAAACAAAGTATATTACCATTACTTATTTCTACTTTAATTACCCCTTATTATTTTAAGATATCAAATTTTACAAAGTAAAATCTTAAAGTACCTGTTAATATAATCCATCCAGCAACTTTCGAATCCTTTGTGTCCCAAACTCTACAGGTTCAGAGACAATTGGTCCTTCCTTTTCTTTACCATCTGTTAATTGTTTAATAATGTTACCCTTAGAGTGTGACAGTGAACAGAGTACTAGTCTTGGAGTTGGGAAGATCCATGTTCAAATCCTTCCATCAACACATAATAGCTATGTGACTGTGGATAAGTCATTTAACCTCTTCAAGCTTCAATTTATTCAACTATAATATAAAGGATTATAATATTTTTAGTTTTTACTTTGCAGAGATGTTATGAAACTCCTGCTGGATAACATCTAAATTCCTTAGAAATTTTAAATGTTATCTAAATGATAGCTCTTTAAATTTTTTTCTTTAAAATATTTACCATTTCTTCTATCCTACAATGCATTTATTATAATGCAATCCTGCTATTTAAATCCTTTTTTTTTTTTTTTGGTAATGGGTATCCTATTCTCTGATTCAACCATTTAGTACCTATGTAAACTTTGACAAATCACTTCATATACCTGAGCCTCAGTTTTCTTTACTATCAAAAGAGGCATACAGAATAGTGAGGTAATCTCTAAAGTGCCTTCAAATTCTATAATCCTTGGATTCTAAGAAACCTATGACCTGTATTAAACTTTGTGTATCTTTTCCCGAAAGAGTTCTATGATGGGAAAAGTTATACCATTTCCCTCACCTCCCACTCCTGGCAATTCCCTAGTCTTAATGGTCTCACTCTTCCTTTCACTTCCTGTAACCCAAGCCTTCAAACTCCATTTTGTTTATATAATCTTCCCTGAGGATATCTGCATGTTTTCAACTTCCTTCTCTTTCTACTTCACTCCTCAGTTGTTTTAAAACCCTTTTTTTTCATATCTTGACCCTTTTCAAGCTCTTATTCTTTTTTCCTTTGAAAGATTCTGTTTCTTTCTACCATGATTTTCAAGTTGAAAAGATGAAACTTAAGACTTTCTTTTACCTCCCTCCCACATGCATCTTCCCTTCTGTGTTTATTAAAGTTATAACACAGGAATATATTTTCAGAGAAGATCTCTGGGTTCATCATTTCCAGCCCTCCTTCACAGGGAAGAAAATATGCTAACTGCCTTTTAATCATATTGGCCTTATTATCATATAAGACAATAAACAGTCTCAACAGAGAAACCATTCATTCAGTTGGCAGTAGCCAAAAGTAATTTATTTACATAGAAAAAGGGAAATAAGAATATCCAAAGATACTGCTTATTACATATGTTCCTTAGTTCGATTTTCTTCTCACCTACTCAATGACTCTTCTTAATTTTGTTCTATAAATTCCTCTTCCCAATAAGCATCTAAATTGTTTTCATATATTTCTTTTTCATTTTTGCTCTCATTCTCCTATGGTGCCAAAACATACACACACAGGCATACATGTATACACATATGTACAAACACACATACCTCTTTATTTTTTACTTCTCCATCCTGATCACAATATGTTTCTTTTTATTTGACTGGAAATCCAGAAATAGGTTTAACATAGTTCATTGTAGTAGAATTAGAGTACAACCATTTTTTTTCTTATCTGGCATATACTAAACATTACTCATTTTTTCCTTTGATGATTCAGAAGGCACTTCATGACCTTCCAGTGCTTTACAATCATCCTCAGCAGCATCATTTCTCATTCTATTAGAAAAATGCAAAGTGCCAGCTAATAGAGATTTCTGGCTGAGAGGATCCAGACTAAATTAGGTTTTACTATATTATTCACACATGTTTCATGTGAGCCCCACTCCCTCCCTTTATTGTCTGAAAATGCTATTGCCCACACTGTTGCTGATATTTTTCTATTTGGGCAAAGGTTTATGGGAGAAACAATAGCCAATATATAATACAATACAATACAATACAATAATATACTATACATAGATGGAGAGACAGAGACAGAGAGAGATAGAGACAGAGACAGAGACAGAGAGACAGAGACACACACACACAGAGACAGAGACAGAAAGACAGAGAGAGAGAGAGAGAGAGAGAGAGAGAGAGAGAGAGAGAGAGAGAGTAACCACTGTTCTTTTGGGTACCCTGATCTTCCTTCAATTTTCCCCACTGCTACTTTACTTTTTTCTTTCCTTTATTGCTTTTTCTGTCTCCTCCACACTGGTATTAATCCCCATCTCTAGATCAATTCTTCACTTTATTATGCTTTATGCTCACTTTAGGGCAGCAAGGTGGAGCTATGGATGTAGTACAAGGCCTAGAATCAGAAAGACTCATCTCCTTGAGTTCAATTCTGACCTCAGACACTTTCTAGCTATGTAACCCCATGCAAGTCACTCAACTCCGTTTGCCTTAGTTCTTCATCTGTAAAATAAACTGGAAAAGGAAATGGCAAACCACTCCAGTATCTTGCCAAGAGAGCCTTAAGTAGCATCTCACAATTGAACAACAGGAACATACTAACTTTGTAATTGTCTTCTAGTTCTTCACTTCTACAGAGGTTATGTGTGATCAGGAGGAACCTCATCCTACTTAGTAAGTTTAAAAGATAAATTTTGTGCTGGCATTGGATACATTTTCCTATAGAAGGCATAAGTATTCCCATTGACATCACACTTAGGACTTTATTTTTGCCATGAAAGGATATGAAATAGTCTACCAACCTTGGGTACTTTTTGACCACTTTTGAGAATGACTTCTTGAGTCATGACACTTAAAATTGATTGATGGCATCATGGCTAGTCATACACTTCACTAGGAAAGCTGAGATAATGAGACCAGAGAGAAAGGGAAAGAAGGGCCTAAAGGGATTCTTGACTCAGTTCACTGGCACATTTATAGGACCCCTTCAGGGAATCATAAGGCTCTAAGATAGAGAGAACTATTAAATCATAAAAATGGCATCCACCGTAACAATATTAGAACAGTCAAGGGGTACATGAGGAATTAGAGCAACAAGCCTTCTGAAGAAGAAGATATATTATTTTAGACCAAACAAGCCCCCATACCAAATAGGAGAATTCTAGAACCAAGGTGGTGGGTGTGAAGAACCACAATGAAGAAGAGCTGACATAGCTAAACTTAGACCTTGGTCCTAATTTGTACAATTAGTTGTGTGGATTTAACAAGTACAAAGGGAAAGGGGGATAGGTTGACTCTATTCTCCTCAAATGATATGTTAGGGATAGAGTTGAGTCATTATATGCAGGAGTATGCTGCTGAACATTTAACAATCAGCTGAGTGTACTGGGTAAGAAAGTATGAAGGACACACTTTTAAGTTTAATCTGTACTATTAACATTTCACCCATCTCTTTCTTAAACTTAGCCAATCAATAAATAATTAACCAAGCCCTGGATTGTAGTGCTTGCTAATTTCTGTGTTGTAAATGCTCACAATAAAAATTTAACAACCAGCTCTCCTGAGCCAATTGGAGCCGGCTTGAGAATATCCATGAGTGGGTAAAGTTCAACAAAGAGAAAGAAGATTTCTTTTTTTCTGTTTATTACCTCTAATGTGAGTCCTTTATGCCATTCATTTTTGTTCAATTAAAATAAAGGTTATCTTGTTCATCTATTTTTGGTCTGACTGCTTGAATGAGATCTGAGAGATCATGGGATAATGAATTTATAGATTTAGAGCTGTTAGGAACCCTAGAAATAATCAAGTCCAGCCCTTTCTTTCTATAAATGAAGACAGTGAGACCAGAAAAGATGAAGTGATTCATCACAGATCATCAAGCAACTAATGGCAGAGTTGGATTTTGAACCAAGGTTTTTGAACAAGATGCCAAACCCTGTGCCCTTGGTACTGTCCCTTGCAAACTTTGGAAAGAGCTCTATTCTTCTAAGTCAGGTTTGGAGTCGAGGAGAAAACAAAATAAATTCTAATGTGGGGAAGGGAATTAACATTAGAAATTAGTGTTAGGATAGGATCAAAAGAGATTTTTGCTAGATGCCAACAAGATTGGGTCCACATGACCTCCCAGCAGGGATACTGTGCTGTGGGTTATGCTTCCATTATTTAAGTAAATTCTAAAATTTATAATTCTAGATTCCACAGGAATGAAAGTATGTGTGTTTAGGATCAGAATGTAGCCAGCTTCTTCCCCTCCCTGCCTTGTGATGCTCTTCCTAACCACATCCAGTCATTTGCTACCTTTAAGAAGAGCAGGGAAGAGATAAATAAGGAAAATGCAGCAAGCAATCTCGAACATTTCAAATTAAATCAGATGTGAGAGTGTAGAATTAAAACTGCTATGGGGAATCCATCCCCCCACTGTGTCATGCACAGTTACTTATAGCACTGGCTGTGTCTATAAAGAAAGCAAGATGTCTTTGGGGACTTCTTGGATAGTGATTCTATGAGTTTGGGTTACAGGTTGTCTTTACCTGTAAACTATTACACTGAATCATGTGATGTCTTTTCCTGGTCTGGGAGTAGGGGTGAAAACATATTCTCCAACTAAGTTAGTGATCCTCATTTCAAAGACTTCTTTTTTCTGACCTGAAAGAACCCAAGATTCACTCAAGATCACCAGAGTGAATTGGTCTTTGAAGACTCCTCATTGAAGCAGGAGTAAAATAATTAACACATTATGTTGAACTACTTTGCTTTTGAGTCTGAAGTATAGGTGAAAAGGAGACTTGGCCTGTTACTTCACTGAGAAGTAGAAAGTTTTAGCCAGTCTGGAAGATTTTTAAAAAGAGGAATATTCTAATTTTGGACCAGAGCAGAACAGAGCTGCTCAGAGAGTGGAACTTGGAGCCACAGAGGTGGGACTGAAAATTTCATTGAGGATTTTTAGCTGAAAAGAATTGATTCATAGGTTTGGGCACCACACTATCTATACTGTCATATTTTCTTCTGTACTCACTTCATATTGCCTTTAATCTCAGACATTATTTCTGAAATTGTGCTTCCTTTTTTCTTTTACAACTAAATATATTTACTTAGAGCCAAAATGGCTTTGGAAAGGTAAGGGAAATACGTGAGATTCAGGAAGATGTTCATGATGGCATTATTGGGATACCAGAATCCCGTTCCCTGAAGAATGGGATTTGGGTTTCAAATAATAAAGACCATTCAGCAAGAAGTCAGGTCTGGGAACTTTGGGGGTATTATAAATTTCTCACTCTGAGTTGAACTGAATTCTACTGATGTCACGAATCCCCACATTTACCTCCCTTTAAAGCTCCATTGTAAGTGCTCCCCCCAATTTTTTTGTATATATTGTGTATATGTCTGATATTTTCTTATTTGTTTGTATATGGTAGCATATAAGGTCTTCAAGGTCAGGGATTATTTTGTTTTTGTCTTTGAATTCCCCAACACCTAGCACAAGGCGTGGCACATGCGTATTGAAAAAAATGATAGGGATAATCTTGGCACTCTATGGCAATAATAGCCTAAAATGTTCTCACAGTAATACCATACACATAGAAGTCTCTTTATTTTCATATGTATTTTAAACTATTTACATACCTGCTTTTTAGAATGTTTCAAAATTCTTTAGAAATTTTATTGAACATTTCCTTGTATTTCCCTGATGTCAACAGGAAAAGGTAATTATGATCTCCAGAGTTCAGAGGAGAATACTGGGCACAAAGAAGTTAATAGAGGTGGAGACTTGTCACACAGTAGATTAATTGAAATAGAGATGACAGCCCCCAAGATCATGGGTCAGGACCTCTTTAGCCAAAGGTGCTGGCTGGATAAGCCCTAGACAAGGAATAAGTTTCTGATACAAAAATTATTCCCTCCAAATCCAAATAACCAAGAAGAGGGAGTGAAGATTCCCAATATAATTTCATAAGCTTCAGTATGAGAATCTACCAAGACACTTTGGCAAGGGATAGAAGAAAAGGTTACCATAGTAACCCAGAAGAGGATCAAAGAAGTATGGAATTCTGAGAGGGTAAATGGAGGGGGCTGAGGATTTGAGACAAAAGCTACTGCCTTCTTTCACCTCCCAGACCACCATCTCTCATTCACAGAACTTTGCACAGCACCCTCTCTTGGGCTCCTGCTGGCAGCCTTCTGTCCATTCTGCTATACCACATTTTCTGGCTCTGTAGCAGCCTTTCTTTACCCATTAAGACCTCCTTCTTCTTGAGGGAATATCGAGTCAAGAGAATTCAAAGGTTGATAGCTCCATAGGATGAACTCCCTGAGAATAGAATTACCCCTCCTCCAAATGTGACTTCACAGCACCAGGAATTACTCAAGGGAATGTCAGCCATGTCAGGCCAGTAGCACTCTAAGGTGAGGAAGTTCCCTCAACTCCAATTCTTCCTTGACCCTATCTTGCCTTCTTCCTTTCCAGAGCTGACTTCATGATTCTTTCTCCAGGTTCTTTACCACTGCCCTGATCCCAGGCACCTGAATTCTTAGTTACAGATCTGCTTTTGCCTAAGGGATTTCTTCCTTTTGTCACAGTCTATGTGGAAATTAGTATCCTGGAATCCATGTGGTTAATCTTGATATTTTGCTTTTCTAGGATTA
Organism: Gracilinanus agilis; assembly: GCF_016433145.1. Taxonomy (NCBI): domain Eukaryota; kingdom Metazoa; phylum Chordata; class Mammalia; order Didelphimorphia; family Didelphidae; genus Gracilinanus; species Gracilinanus agilis. Next base: position 496,644,071 of record NC_058132.1, read on the forward strand.
TGGCCCTTAATCCTTCAAAGGTACCTACTATCAGTGCCTATCATATCCAACACTGTTTCTCATTCTGTTTTTCCAACCACACTCTCAAAATCACAAGTGAATGTTTCTTTTTGAAGGGAAAAGAGAATTTTTAGAAATGGCAAACGTAATTCAAAGGATATCTAAAAGAATTCTACCAAGCAATTAAACTATATGATTCCCAACTTTTCTAAATTATTCTTTCTAGCAAGTATTTCCCAATACTGATTAAGAGACCATTATTCCTTCTGGGGATCTAGGATGCCATGTTTATGACTTTCAAAATAGAACTTCATCCTTTATTTCAGACCTACCCACTTTCAGATGGTGTGAGATCAATTTAGCCAGCAGGTCAGGTAGAATGGACTATCTATAGAAATTATGGATTTTCCCACACTACAAGTTTAAAGAGGTTTAAATGGTGCCCAATTGTCTAGGACATCATAGCAAAGATCTGTGTTCAGTTTGGATTAGATAACCTCTGAGGTCCCATTCAACTCTTAGATTCAGTGATTCTATGATTCCCTGCAAGTGGAAAAAAGAGAAAGCAACTGAAGATCAACATAAAAAAGTGATAAAGTCCTGCAAGAATTTAGGAGCCCAAAATCCTAAAAATAGCTGATTCCTTTGCTTGAATACTGAGTATAACGAAGTAAACATTTTTTATTTTTATTTTTTTTAGGTTTAATAATTTTTATTTTTTAGAAAAGTTATATTGGTTACATGATTCTTGTTCTTACTTTCCCCTTCTCTCCCCAACCTCCTCCCCCCCATAGCCAATGCGCATTTCCCCTGGTTTTAACATGTGTCATCTATCAAGACTTATTTCCAAATTGTTGATAGTTGCATTGGTGTGGTAGTTTGGGGTCTACATCCCCAATCATGTCTGCCTCAACCCATGTGTTCAAGCAGTTGCTTTTCTTCTGTGTTTCCTCTCCTGTAGTTCTTCCTCTGAATGTGGGTAGGGTTCTTTTCCATAAGTCCCTCAGAATTGTTATGGATCATTGCATTGATGCTAGTACAGAAGTCCATTACATTCTATTTTACCACAGTATATTGGTCTCTGTGTACAAAGTTCTTTCGGCTCTGCTCCTTTCACTCTGCATCAATTCCCGGAGGTCTTTCCAGTTCACATGGAATTCCTCCAGTTTATTATTCCTTTCAGCACAATAATATTCCATCACCAGCATATACCACAGTTTATTCAGCCATTCCCCAATAGAAGGGCATACCCTCGTTTTCCAGGGTTTTGCCACCACAAAAAGCGCGGCTATAAATATTTTCATACAAGGCTATTTATCTATGATCTCTTTAGGGTACAGACCCAACAACAGTATGGCTGGATCAAAGGGCAGGCAATCATTTATATCCCTTTGAACGTAGTTCAAAATTGCCAGCCAGAATGGTTGGATCAGTTCACAACTCCACCAGCAATGCATTAATGTCCCAATTTGGCCACATCCTCTCCAACATTCATTACTCTCCCCTACTATCACCTACTATCACTTTAGCCAATCTGCTAGGTGTAAGGTGATACCTCAGCATTGTTTTGCTTTGCATTTCTCTAATTATTAGAGATTTAGAGCATTTTCTCATGTGCTTATTGATAGTTCTGATTTCTTTATCTGAAAATTGCCTATTCATGTCCCTTGCCCATTTATCAATTGGGGATTGGCTTCATTTTTTATACAATTTATTTAGCTCCTTATATATTTGAGTAATTAGACCCCTGTTAGAGTTTCTGTTATAAAGATTTTTTCCCAATTTGTTGTTTCCCTTCTGATTTTGGTTGCATCATTTTTGTTTGTACAAAAGCTTTTTAATTTAGTATAATCAATCATCCCATTCACATTCAGAGTTATAATTACCAGTTGTGTATTCCACAACATTTTGATATCTTCTTTTAGTTCTACCCCTTCTTCTTAGGCTATTTCCTTTTAAATCAGTGATTTCTTTTAAACCAGTAACCCTTGTCCCCTCTGTTGATTTACTACTCTTTCTACCTCCTCCCTTGTTCCCCTCTTTTTATTTTTAAGGCCTAATGAATTCCCTCTCCCTTCTCCTCCCCTCCCTTTTTTGACCTCCCCACTCCTCTGCTCCCCTTGGTTTATCCCTTCTGACTTTCTCATTAGCGTTAGATAGAGTTCTATATCTCAATGATATAGCTACTCTTCCCTCTCAGGGTTAATTCCACTGAGAGTAAGGTTTAAATATTACCTCTTAATGCTCTCTTCCTCTCCTTCTTATAATAGTATTCATCCCCTCCCCTTCTCATGCCCCCTTTATGTGTAATAGAATATCCTATTTTTCTTATTCATTCAATTTTCTCTTGGTGTCCTCTACTATTCACCCCCCTTTTTCCCACCCACCCCCTTATCATCTTAGAACATTTAGTACTCCAACCTCCCTATGAATAATTCTTCTAATTACTATAATAGTGGATACTATAATAGTGAATAGAGTTCACTACAGAGAATTACACATAACATTTGTCCATATAGGAATACAAATAATTAGATCTTATTGAATCCCTTAAAGAAGCAAATTTAAAAATAAGTTTTCTTTCTTTCCTCTCTGTTTCTTATTTACCTTTTCATGTTTCTCTTGTTTTTTGTGGTTGGATATCGAACTTTCCATTTAGTCCTGGTCTTTTCTGTGCAAATACTTGGAAATCTTCTATCTTTCCCCTGGAAGTATATAGTCAGTTTTGATGGGTAGGTGATCCTTGGTTGTAGACCCAGTTCTCTTGCCTTTCTGAATATCATATTCCAAGCCTTGAAGTCTTGTGGTGTGGAGGTTGCCAGATCCTGTGTGATCCTGATTGGTCCTCCTTGATATCTGAATTGTCTCTTTCTGGCTTCTTGTAAAATTTCTTTTCTTTTACTTGGAAGCCCTTGAATTTGGTTATTATATTCCCGGGGGTTGTCTTTTTCAGATTTTAGTGTAGAGGGTGATCTCTACACTAAAAGATGGATGCTTTCGGTATCTATATTGCCCTCTTGTTGTAGAACTTCAGGGCAATTTTGGTGAGTACTTTCCTTTAGTGTGGAGTCCAAATTTCTATTAATTTCTGCTTTTTCAGGAAGACCAATGATTCTCAGATTATCTCTTCTAGACCTGTTTTCTTGATCTGTCAATTTCTCAGTGAGATATTTCATGTTTCCTTCTATTTTATCAGTCTTTTGACTTTGCTTTATTTGTTCTTGTTGTCTTGAGAGATCATTGACTTCTACTTGCCCAATTCGTGTCTTTAGAGACTGGTTTTCTGCTATATTCTTTTGATTTTCCTTTTTGATTTGGTCTATCCTGTTTTCCAGCTGTTTGATTTTGGTCTCCAACTCGCTTATTAATTCTTTTGATTTGGGGTGATCTTTTCTAATTGCCCAATTCTAGCCTTTAGAGACTGGTTTTTGGCTATAATCTTTTGGTTTTCCTTTTGAATCTGGTCTATTTGGTTCTTCAAGGCTTCTAGCTGGTCATTTCTGGTCTTCAATTTGCTTATCAATTCATTTGATTTCTGAGCCTCACTTTCTAATTACAAAATTCTGCCTTTTAAACTGTTATTTTCTTGCCAGATCTCTTCCATCTTTCTCAAAATGTCAGATTTGAACTCTTCAATAGCTTGTGACCAGTTTTCATTTTGGGGGAAAGATTTGGATATGATTACTTGTTTGTTCTCCACTGCTGTTTGCTCTGTTGTCTGGATTTTTTCTGTGTAAAAGTTGTCGTGTTAAAGATTTCTTCTTGATCTTTCTCTTCTGGGGTTCTTGTCTCTGGCTTGCCATTGTTAGCCCAGCGCCCTCTCACCTTTATCCTCTTGCCCAGGGTCTGTCTATGCTCTTTGGGCTCCCGAGGTCTCAGGTCTAGTTGTTCTCAGGATCAGGCCTCCTGGTGGTCCCCTTGCTTGTTCCTCTGCCCAAAGCTCCTTTGATAATCTCAGGGCCCCACTTCCACAGTTGTGCACCCCTCTGTGCTGGGTCCTCACTGAAGGTCCACGCCTGCACTCAGAATCCGTGTCTGCAACTACGACCATGCCTGCACTCAGGGTCTATGTTCAAAGTCTGTGCATTCTTTAGCCTCTTGGGGTCTTAAGTCTTGCTGCTCTCAGGAACAGTCCCTGGTGGTCCCACATAGCTGTCAAGGACTTAATGGATGCCCCAAACTTGCTCTAGTTCTTGTGTGCTGTCTTTGGCCCTGTAGGTGGTGTGGGGGGGAGGGGGTTGCTCAGCTCACGTTTTAGTGAGAGCTGTTTCACCTCCTTATAACATGGAAATGCCCCGATCCCATGTACCTTCAATGCTGCACCCTGTTGTGGGGTCCCTTCGTTCGTCTGGATTTATTTTTATGACTTCTTGAGCAGTCCTATATGTGTGAGTTAGGAGAAGTTAAGCAGCTGCTTTTTACTCTGCTGCCATCTTAACCCAGAAGCTCTAAACATTTTTTTAAAAACAATTTTAGAGGCAAAGAAAGATCAGAAAGGAATTAGACTGTAACTTAGTTTGGATGGGCAGTTGATAAAGGGGAAAATGAAAAGGAAAATAGGGCTACTCAGTTTTAAATTTCCATTGCTTTCTCTATCAAGAAGAATAATTTCCAGACTATATAGAACAAAAATCATTAGCATAGTACTGAAATGCAAGCTTAATAAGGAGATGGTAAGTGAACACTTAGCTGTCCTCATTGTCTCCAAGTAAACAAATTGGGTGCTAAGAAAACTACATTCTCACATTTTAGAAAGGATATTGACAAGCTGAGGTATCTCAACCAGATTGATAAGATTATTCAAAATCATAATATTTTAGAATTAGTTAAAAGAATGAGAGAGGGAAAAGGAAAGGAAGGAGCCAAAGAAAAAATAGCTGGATAAGATGAGGGTTTTCGAATATTTGAAAGACTATATAATATGTTAAGGAAATTTGACTTAATTTAATTAGATCCAAAAGATAGAAACAATGATGGAGGTTTATGAACTTTACATCCCTCTGAATAAATAGCAGCAAGGCAAATTTTGGCTCAATGTAAGGAAATACTTCTGAACATTTTAACAATTACAGATTTGCAAAAGTGGAATGGATTGTTTTGGGAAACTGTGAGATCCCTTTTTTGGAGATCTTCAAATAGACTTGGGCATGTTTTAGAAGGGCTTGCTTTTCATAAATGTACTGAACTCCATGATGATTGAGAATCCCAAATGACTGGCAAATGAAACATTTTCTTCAGGGTCACAAAATTATCATCTAGGTGGGAGAATCAGTTTAAAATTCTTACCATGGATGTAGTACTACCTCCTTCTAATGAAATTTTGTGATTCTATTTAATACTTTCATTTAGCTGCAATCACAGGTCCAATTTTATTCAATTAAAAAGCCTATTGCTTGATGGCAGTCCATCTATATCTTCCAAAAAAAACCCTAATATTTGGATAGCTGCATCTCTTCTCCTTAAAACGTAGGATAGAACATGACTAGGAGAGACTGCATAATTCCAAATCTAGAGATAAGCTCCTTTAGCCTTTGTTACAAGGACATCCCTTTTTTGCGATGGGTACTGACTCAGAACTTTTGGTCAACAAATAGTTAAGAATCTGTGATGTCCTACCTGTCATATAGGGTTCTTGCCATGATGCTCTATGCAACCTGCAGACATTTTTAAAAGCCTAATACTTCTTGTGTAAGTTACCCTTCTCACAGGGATATTGTGAGGATTATTGAAATACTTGTATTAAAATGCACTGATCTGGGGTGGGGGGAGCACTCCATTAATCTAAAGGGTAATTATTTAACACAGCAGCATGGTAATATGGAGATGAGAGCAGAATTGAACTTAAGAAATTTTTTTAAAACTACATTAACACATTAAAGCTTTTTATTTCTATGGCACTTGATTGTGTGCATGTATCTTAAGTTGAATGTACTTAGTTGCTTCAGGGAAAAACTATGACAGTACAGAAAAGATTCCTTTGAAAACATAATTTTCAAAAACAATGTTCTCAGTGTGTTATGTTTTTGTTTTGTTTTCAAAATGAACTGGTATATTTTTCCTCACCAATGGTTTTTTTGTAGTTTTTTGTTTGTTTTTAAGTTGGAAAGAGACTTTTACCAAGGAATAAGAGAAATCTTCAGATTCTGTTTCTTTTTTTTAATTTTTAAAAATTTTTTAGAAAAAATTTTCCATGGTTACATGATTCATGTTCTTCCTCTCTCTCCCCCACCTTCAACCCCCCCCCATAGCTGATGCACATTTCCACTGGTTTCTTCATGTGTCATTGATCAAGACATATTTCCATATTATTGATAATTGTTCTAGGGTGGTCATTAAGAGTCTACATCCCATGTCATGTCCACATCAACCCATGTGTTCAAGCAGTTGTTTTTCTTCTGTGTTTCCACTCCTGTAGTTCTTCCTCTGAATGTGGGTTGTGTTCTTTTCCATTGTTATGTAAAGGATGGCAGCATGGAATCCCTGTAAAATACAGCGTCAGCCTCACCCAAAGTTCTCCAGGGGGGTCCCCTGGAATTCTGGGTGAGGCTGACCCTGTATTTTGTAGGGATTCCATGCTGCCATCTTCTACATAACACCATAAATCCCTCAGAGTTGTCCTGGGTCATTGCATTGCTGCTAGTACAGAAGTCCATTACATTCAATTTTATCACGTGTATCAGTCTCTGTATATAATGTTCTCCTGGTTCTGCTCCAGATTCTGTTTCTGAATTTTGAGACAATATAACTTTTTGGGATCTCCTTGGAGGAATGAAATCTATGTTATACCACAACTATCACCACCACCATCACTATAATCATCATCATCTTCTTCATCATCATCAAATGACTATTCATAGCATACATAGCACAGTGCTAGAAGTCATAGAGATTATGAAACAAGATTACATTCCCCATTTTAAAATAATGTTATAATCTAATGAAAGAGACAAAGAATATAAAAAATAGACTAAACTGGAAATGATAAAAATAATTGACATTTATATAGTATTTTTTAAGTTAACAAAACACTTTAAAATGATCTCAAATGAGCTTCTACAACTGTAAGAGAGGTATCATTACTAATCCCACTTTATATACGAGGATACTGTGACTTCACTGTGGTCACATAATATCTGAAGCAGAATTTGAATCTAAATCCATCTAACTACAAGTCTATAAATTTATCCAGGATACCATGTTACCTGTCACTGAAATGTGAGTAATATGTTAATGTACAGTACATGTAATAGAGTCCATACCAATTGCCTCTGTCAAGCCAAGAGGTACCCTTAGATCCTTAGCCTCTAGATCCAAAGAAATAATATTTGTAAAGTGCTATAAACACTAAATGATGAATATTGTTGTTGTTCTTGTTACAGCAGGCTAGTTCAGCAGCCCTACCAAGAGATCAAGGCTTGATCAGTCTAGCACTGGAAATTCTCTTCCGCCTCCCTCCCACTCCACTACTGCCAATCTGCTTTACACTTGGGCTTACTCACAATCTTCCACAAGTTGGCTAATTTGGGTAATCTTTGAGTTTCCCATCTTTCTTGGGAAAGATCTGATGGTTCTGGACAAATTCAGGAATTTCACAGAACTAACTCCTAGGGAATGAATTAAAACTCTAGGAATATTCAGTAAGGAAAAACCCCCAAGTGAGTAGTAACTGACTGATCAGGCTCTTTCCTGCCAGAGCTCACTCGTTTTTCTTTAAATGTGGTTGCAACAGTGGGATCCATGTAAATAAGCAGACACAAGTCAGGAAGGAGAGCAGCCAGATCCAGTAACACCTGGGGTTTACTTCCTTTTTTGTGTTTTCTCTTTACTTGCCAGTGCCTCAAAGCTATTGAATAAGTCATAGTTAGTGTAGCTCTCCTATCACTGCCACCAGTTTGTGTATATATACAAACATACATAATAAACCCAGGCAGTAAAAAATTCGTGTTCATGCCTCTTGGCTTCCCTGGCTTTCTTCAAGTCCCAGCAAAAATCACGCCTTCTACAAGAAGCCTTTCCCAATCCCCCTTAATGCTAGTGCATTTCCTCTGAGATTATTTCCAATTCATCCTTTATATAGCTTGTTTGTATATAGTTGTTTGCATGTTGTCTCTTCCTTTATAATGGGAACTCCTTGAGAAGCAGGACCACCTTTTGCCTTTCTTGGGTCTCTAGCACTTAGCACAGTGCCTGGCACATAGTAAGTGCTTAATAAATGTTTCTTATTTAACTGATTGATACATATATGCATTTATAGGAATGAGTTGGATCTATCATTTCATTGCCATAGGGATCTCCTGGGCTAAGAAACCCAGCCCCTTCACTATAATTTAGAGTGTTATAGAGCTACAGAGAAAAGAAACTTAAATTATATACACATATATGTATTTTTGGACTTTCCCAAGAGTCTTAGCAAAGTTTTAGTGTTGTAAAGTAAAATATTTATCTTGAAAATATAGCAAGAACAAATGTACATACTTTGCCCTCCCTCCCACCCAGCACATGCACACACAAACATTCAATATCCCTCAATTTCTGCTACCAGTCCTGGGCTAGGCTCAGGATGGATGCCCTCATTCTGTTCTCTCTTTCTCAGTGCATGACTGAGGTGGAACTTTCTAGAAGGACTTTAATACTAGGAGAAATAAAATAAAAATAAATGTGAAATTAACAAAGTACAGAATTGTCCAATTACAAAGAATAGGGGGAACCCAGTGGAATTGTGCATTGGCTAAAGGGGTTTGGGGGAGTTTGGGAAGAGTGAAAGAACATGAAACATGTAACTATGGGAAAATACTCAAAATAAAAATTAAAATATTTAAAAAATTAAAATTAAAATAAAAAAAAGAATAGGAGGTTCAACTCATCCTTTATTTATCATGTAAGGAGAGTCTGGTATATGCACAAGGCCTCCACTTGCTTGGCTAATGCAACTCTGATATACTTGGAACTCCATTGGTCCTACCAAGTTCCATTCAGATGCAGCTTTACTATTAGATGAGTCAGCTTTATTGGTCTTTCCCTAAATTCACTATTTCTTCCTGAAGGTATTGATACTGGACTGGCTAGAAAAAAATTAGTCTAGATTCAGACTTCCTGATTTTTATGACTCTCTCCTGACTTCCAAATTAGTCACCTTCCTCTAAAAAGGAAATGAACAAATACAGAAGCCAAGGATTGAGATCCTTTAATAGGGCTACATGGCCTTAGAAGAAAGAAGTCCCCAGTGCCTTTTCTCTTAACACAATGTCTCTTACCTAACATCAGGAGCAAGGGAATCACTGAACAAAGCAAGGAGACACAAAAGTATTAATGATCCTTTTTGAAGTCTCTCCAAGTTTTGACTATAGAATCAATTGACAAAGGTCCCTCCAGTTAAGTAAATGGAACCACAACATTTCCAGAGACTGGAACCAGTTACGGAATGTTTTTGCATGCCCCACAGTCTCTCCAAATTTCTCCATTTCATATTGTCATTTCTGAGAAGCATGTTTCATAGTCTGCATTAATCATGCAAGTGTATGCACTCCATATGTACCATACTCCTATTACATGATAAATAAAGAGTGCCATGAAGTTCTTCTTTGTTATTGAACATTTCTGTGCTCTATAAATTTCATATGTATTTTTACTTTATTTTCCATTAGTACTAATGTCCTTTTAGAAGTCTCTTCCTCTCTCTTTAGTGCACTGAGAAAGATAGAGCAGAATGGGGACATCCATACTGAGCCTAGGCCAGGACTAGTGGCAGCAGTTGAGGGATATTGAATGGGCTGCTATCCCAATAACTTTCACGTCCCAGCCAGTATAGAAAAGGAATTTATCAGACTAAATTGGGCTGTTCTCCTTCCTGCCCACGGTCCTTTTCTTTGCATACCCAAGAATAGATTGGCTGACTTCTCCATATACTGTGGGCATTCATTAAATAATACTTACAGACTGACTGACTAATTGGCCCAAACTCAGAGAAAAAAACCTTTGGCCACCTCTAGACCAGAAGAGATCTCCTCTAATATCTATCATGCCATACTTAAGAGAAGTGGAAATAAGGGGAATGTGCTTGGCAGTTAAGGGGTGCCAAATGGCATTTGTGCCAGGGCATATGCTTTGAAAACCAGCTCCTATATGGTTCCAGTTACTTTTGCCACATAAGAAAGTAGGCAAAGTTGCTTAAATAGCAGGCTTCTGAACTGTTGGCTTGCCTAACTTATTTTAGTAAAAAGTATTCCCTTGAATCGGAAAATAACTTTCTTTAAAGTTATATGAGAGGCAGCTTATTTTTATATAGAAAAAAAGAACTGGATTTTAAGTCAAAGATACCTGATTTAAATTGCAGCTCTTTTATTAAGTTTTTTATGCCCTTGTACAAGTCACTTAACCTTAAATATTACTCAGGTTCCACTTTTTTAAAGAAAGAACAAATTTGACCTAAGATCCCTCATAACAAAGGCTTTCTAACCCTTTTATGAGTCATAGACCCATTTGGCAATGTGGTGAAGCCTATAGACTCCTCGGATTAATGTTTTTAAATGAAACCAATTATACTAAAGACAATTGTCAAAATATTTTAAAAGAAACAAGTTAACTTTTTTTAAATGGAAAGACTTACATGAAATTATGAAGAGTGAAACAGAAAAAAAAGAGAAAATGTTCTCATTTGAAGAAAAACTGTGAATGTCCACCTCTAGGGAAAGAACTGATAAATAGAAACATGCAAAGCATAATTTTTATATTTATTTGTATATATTTTCAAATGATTCTTTTTTTTTAGTATGGGCAGGGAAGGGAGGAAGAAAGATACCTGGGAATGTTAATGTAACAAAATTTTTTAATAGGGGAAAAAGAGAAAAAAAAAACCAAGTTAATGGACCTCAGTTTAAGAACTCTTATCTTAAAGCATTAGATCCTATATTACATCTAGACCTTTTAGTAAATCAGGAAATTAGATATGGATGGATATGTATGTTTACACTCATCTTTTACAAAACTAAACCAGTTTAAATGCAATTTTCTGAAGCATTGAACTTTTGGAAAGTGGCCAAGTACAGTACATGCTATTTTATCCTATTTATCAATGTAAGGCAGTGTTTCTCAGTATTTGTGTGTGCACGCGCGTGGGTGTGCGTATGCGCACATGTGTGCATGAGAAAGAGTATTCGGGAAAAAATTGAGAAATTGTCTACACTTGAAAAGTTGCCATTTTGCTTTATGGGCAAAAGAGGACATATAGTGACACCTCATTTATCCAGCTATTATGTACCATAGAATGAAGTGTTCTACATAAGTGAATTTTCCATATAGCTAAAGTTGACCATTTTGACTGCCAAGAAATTTTAAACCATTTTGCAGTGAAACCTTTCTCAAATGTATTGAACAGTTCTTTGCCTTCTTAAACAGAATAAATATACTTAAATGATAACTCTTCTTGATGATTATGGGTCATTGTGAACAGCTGCCATTCTACCTTGCAAATATAGCAGTATCTCAATGGTTTATTGAGATATGTAGAACTATGTAGTCCTACAGTGAGTAGTTACACACATACACACATTCACATAAACTTTTGTACCTACTTACTTATAGTTAAGGAATATTAGAAAAGGAAAGCAACTTAGTTTCACTCTCTCCTCCCATTTTCTTGGAGCCTCAGCTATCTCTTTCTGACCTCTCAGTTTGGTTACCTCTAGTATATCCTCTTCTTATTTGATCCTCACTGATTATTGTCCAAGAAACCAAATAAAGGTGCTCTTTAGAATTTTAAATAAAATAAAATAAATAGGCTTTGAATGAAGGTTTGAGTATTTCCTATGAATTTCATAAAAGCATACACTTAGATCTGCAAAATGCTTCTGAAATCAACTAGTTTAACTGCCCTAGAAATCATGACAACTATCACTGGCATTCTTAAAAATTTTGCATTGACTTTGTATGGAGACCTCTATTGATGGGATACCTACTGTCTCCAAAGGCAATTGAACTTTCAGATGATAAGGAAGACTTTCTTTCTATGAGACTGATATCTACCTCCCTATAACTTCTATGCTTTGGGGATAGGTTTGGAGGGGGCAGCAAAAGCAAAAGGAATCATTCTGATCTTTCTTCCACTTTACAGTTCTTTAGTTATTTGAGTACAGCTGCCCCGTTCTTACTAAGCCTTCTTTTCTCCAGGTTAAATCTTCCTAGTTAATTCACCTGATTTGGTGGTTGGATTTAGAGTCTCCTCTAGACAATTGGTAGTTTGTCATTGGGGCACTTAGAACTGAATCCATCCCTTTCAAATGTATTCTGACTGTGCCAGAGCCCAATATTACTACTTCTGCCTTTGTTTGGGGCACTAAGTGTTTTTCTTAATTAATGCAACCTAAAAAGCTCCATGACTCAATAAAGTAGATGATCCTCCATCCATATTTCATGATACATATTTTGACTACTCAAAAACATCTTTTTTTTAGCTCTTATGTTCTTGACTTTGTTCTGAATTACTGAGGTTGTTAGAGGAGTGAACTCTAGATAGATAAGGGAACTCTTAGCCACTATCATCAAGCTGACTCTGAAAAGGATAAACTTCTTGAAAAATTGGTATGTTCCTTGCCAAGGCAGTTTCAGAAAACCTCACCCCACTCTGTAGCTGATTATTTTTCTAATAGCTACCTGGGTATCCTTCTCATAGAAAACAGGAAAGCCCCTCTCTTGGATAATAGATATGGTTCAGATCCCACTCTCATTTATATAATGATTTCATAACACAATGACAGATAAAAGAACTTTCCTTTTATTGTACTAAATGCTGGTTTTACATAAAATAGACCATAATTCAGAGTCTGTAATGTCTATCGAAAGGTTATACTCGTTACCATCCAAATAGGCTGAGCTAATAAAAATTATATTTGTTACAATCCAAATAGATTAACCGGCCTTAAGGGCTTAGCTATGTATTACACTTTTCAATTTTCTTATAATTAAATTAACATAAAATAGTCTTCACAAATAAATGACTGTATCAGAAACAGTTAAGCTCTGTTTAACAAAAATAGCCACTCTATTTACATGTGCATCAACTCAGGTGGACTTGGGACAGGAAACAAGGACCTCCTCTGCAGAGTGGAATGGAAATGGCAAGCCTGGGGGACCACGTGACCTCAATAGCCCTTCTCTCCCTTACCTTGGCTTCAGTCATGGTACTAACTAGCAGCCAACTACAAACCACAGATGTCTCTTGCCTATTCTCCCTGGATTGTAGAGGTCACTTCAGTATATCCACCTCCTCTTCACTGGGTGCTCTTAGTCATCAGTTAGGGCAGGCTATAGGCTCTGGTTGTGTGCCTTTGGTTCCAGGACTCTAATATCCTCATAGCTTTGACCGATCCTTAACAAACGTTATACTGCTATTTCCTCAACTATAGTTCTTTCAGAATGTTTTCTTCTTCTTCAGCCACATGGCCTCTGCCTGTTGGTTTTCTAGCACTTGTTTTTTGTTTGGCTTGGTTTTCTTTGGGGTTTTTTACCCCTTCCTTTTCCCAGTTACAGTTATTAAATATATTCTGAAATCCTACTGTTCAGAGCCATTACAATTCTCCAACTCATAAGCATTTGTGAGTCTGAACTCGGTATCATGATCTTAGTCTCCCTGCTGAGAACCTCTTCGGATAAAAGATCAGAGGCCCCCGACTCTCTTACGTCTGTGGGGTCATGATCCTCACAAAGCAGTCTGACAAATTTGATTTCTCCCTTTTGGTCTTGTGCTCCTTATCCTTTATGGAGTGTTTAAGAAGCAAAGTGGCGGGATGTTGTGGACTTCTTGTTGTCTTTAAACATTAAAATTCAGTTTCTTCAACTGTGAAAAACAAATGGCAGGATATGCACAGATCTTCAAACCTGAAGGGAAGAGAATCACTGAGGGAGGCAGGAAACAGAGAATACATTTTGGGAAAGCACTGAGTCACGGCATTCCAGAAAACCTCAGGAATGAAATGAAACTGTCACTCAAAGATTAAAATAGGCAAAATTCACATTAAACTTGGTTTTACAAGGACTTTAAGCTTGGTTACAGAGGCTTCTTCTCCTCCCCTTACTCTCAATTTAAAAGGGATGCTGGTGGAACAACTCACAAACTATCCTAAGGAGGTATCATTCCTTGAGCTGCTCCTCTGATCTGACTGCATCAATCACAGTGTGTGATTCAATAGAGCTGTGTAATATAAAAATATAATGATACAAATACTATTACCATTCTTCCTACTAGCACAGTGCCTTGCATTTTATGATTGTTATTGTGACTGTCTCCATAAAAAATGACTAAACAAGCAAAATATCTTGATCATTCCAGAACAGATTATTCAGGTTCTTTATTTCTCTTTGTTATCCCTACTGACCACTTTTTGGCCATCACACTTTTCATCAGAACCTCTACCTGCAGGTGAAGAGGAGAAATAGAGATGAAACCCAAATGGGTCCATTTTACTATTTATCAGCACTTTTTGCTAAAGGTTTAATGAGAAAGGAGGCCCGAAGGAATGACTCTTGTAGCCAAAAAAAAAAAAAAAAAAAAAAGAAAAGGCAAAAGAAAACAAAGTAGGTATCTATCAATTTGAAAACAGCTGAATAAATAAATGATGTTATAGGAATCTATTGTAATGTTATCTTGTCATAAGAAATGACAAATATAGGAAAATATGAATATGAATAAAGTGATGTACAATAAAAAAAAAGCAGAGGCTAAGAAAACAACATATAAATTGACTAACAACTTTTAGTTAAATCCTCCTTGTTCTTTAAACAAGATGCATCTCCCAACTCCATATATTTTCCTTGGCTCTTTTATTCTGTTCTCTCTTTCATCTCTTTCTCCTGGCTTCCCTCATTTCCTTCAGTTCCCAGCTAAAAATCCAACATTCTGTAAGAAACCTTTCCCAATTCCACTAAATGCTAGTGCCTTCCCTCTAAGATTAGATCCACTTTATCTCATCAGTATCAAAGGCATTTTGTATGATTTCACTGTTTAGACTGTAAGCTCTTTGAGAGCAGGTACTGGTTCATTTTTTTCTTTTATTTGTATGTCTAAGCATTACCACAAAGCCTGGAACATGATAGTTACTTAATAAATGCTTGTCGGCTTAACAACTGTAAAAAAAAAGGAACTCAAATTTTATATTCAGTAAATGGGGGCAGAAAGGATAAGGAAAACAAGGACAATGTGGATACTATTAAAGTATTTATATATACATACTTCCTTTCTCATAGCATCTAGACAGATAATTATTGACAAAATTCAATATACATGAATAGATCTAGTCACTATTATCAAATGCATTTGATTAATTGCTTTTTTTCTTTTTCAAAAGAGAAGGTTTCAATCAGAATTTTATTTTCCAGAACTAGGTATTATGAAAAAGCAAATATGTATTTTATAAAATAAAATAAAATTGTCATACACAATTTTGTGGTTGGAATTATTGATCAATAACATCATTTATAACTATTTAATTTTTATTTTATTGATATCTATTTACCTATTAAATTTTCTTATATCCTTTACTTGTGTTTTTGCTCATATATTTGGCTATATCTGTCAATGGAAGTAAAAATGTAAAAAAAGGAAGACGGGGAGGAAGGGAGGAAGAGAGGGAAAGAAGAAGGAAGGAAGGAAGAAAGGAAGGAAGGAAGGAAGGACAAGTATATAAATGCCTGAAATGAGATGTATGCATAATCTTCAGATTTCATTTATTCATGCTTTAAATATTCCCCATAGCCATACATAATTCAGCATTGAATGCATAGCCAAAGAAACTAAAATCCTTCATTCAAAATGTCCCCAACATAAATGAAGATTGGTGAGGGTAGGGAATGGGTTATTTCACTGTTAACAGAAACTTTCAGGTGAGGAAAGTCCCTTTATCAAGGAAAGTTGATACATCCTCTGTGGCTTAGAGTCTTAATAAAGAGCTTAAAGCACTGAAATATCATATAATTTGCCCAGGGTAAAAAGAGTTATTCTCTGACCAGTATTGTCAGAGGGAGGACTTAAACCCAGGTCTTCCTGAATCAAGGGCTAGTTCTTTATCCACTATTCCATACTGTCTCTCTTTTGAATGTTAAAATAGTTTATTTTTTTTTTATTTTGTAGATGTAGAAATTAAATATCTGAGGTATTTTGTTTTTACCTTTTTTTCTTTCATTATAGTGTATATTTGGAAGGCATCACCTGGGAGGCATCATTTGAAGAAGATATCAGAGTAAAGACTGAAAACTGCTAAATACATGCTTACCCTAGAACAGAGGCCTTGGTGCTGATCAAAGAGCAGAGGAGCCATGAATGGAAAGAAGAATCCCAACAAAGAAGAAAGCTACCACTAAAGATGAAAAAAATGATTTGAACTAGGAAAAAAAATTCAGCATTTCTCCAATAAATGTTTCTTTTCTAATATATAAGAAAGTAATTCAATATTTTTAAAAGAGCCATTCGTGAATTGATAAATAATCAAAAGATATGAGCAAGCAATTTTAAAGGGAAGAAATTGAAGCTATATAAGGCCTTATAAAAAATGTTCCAAATCACTAATAATAAGAGAAATCTAAATTAAACTACTCTGAGACTTCACATCACATTCTTCAGATTAATAAAGTTAACAACAATAGAAAATTATAAAAGATGCTGGGGTGCAGGAAAATGAGCATATTGATACACTGTTGAAGATCTTCTTTAGTCTAGTCATTCTGAAAGTAATTTGGAGCTAATGCCCAAAAGACATTAAACTATGCATACCCTTTGAAATAGCAATATTATAACTAGGCTTGTAGCAGCTATTTGTGTGATGGCAAAAAATCGGAAACTAATGCAAGAGAGTGCCCACCAATTGAAGAATGCCTGAACAAATTATAGAATACGAATGAAATGTAGTATTATGTTGTTGTAAGAATGAAGGAAGGGATGGTTTCGAAAAACTAGGAAGATTTGTATGGACAGATGCAGAATGAAATAAGAAGAAACAGAAAACAAGTTACATCAACATTGTAAAAATTAACAGTTCAAAAAGATTTAATAACTGACCAATGCATTGAGCAATCACAATTCCAAAGGACCAGTGATAAAAATTATTGCCTACCTCCTGAAGGAGAAGTGATGGATCAATGCAGAATGAGACACACAATTTTGTTCTGACCAACATGTAAATTTATTTTGCTTGACTATGCTGATTTGCTTTGAGAGTTCTGTTTTTCTTTCTCCACCTAGTTTGGAGGGAGGGAGGGAGAAAAATAAAGCTATATAATTTTTAAAATAAAATTTAATTTAAAAGAAAGATTTTGAGGGGAAAATGATGTAGATCCCTGATGCTCAAATCCAGAGTTCCCCATAAGCAGAAATCTATAAAGGCAATGATTTTTTAAATAAAATACTTGCATGAAAAATTATTGACAAATTCTCAAACATTCCTGAGTGCAAGATAGAACACATTAACCAATGCTATTTTTCCTCCCTCACAATTTCCATGAATTTCTGAATTTACTTCAAACCACTTTGGCATATACATACCATCCTTCACTGTTTTTCTAGACAAGAGAGATAAGAATAGCATAAAACCCACCTAATCAGGGTTCTCATTGGAAAAATCATCCTGTAACTGTATGTGTGTATCTATAAAAAATCAAAAGAGGGGACAGCTGAGTAGCTCAGTGGATTGAGAGACAGGAGGTCCTAGGTTCAAATCTGGCCTCAGACACTTCCCAGCTGTGTGACCCTGGGCAAGTCACTTGACCTCCATTGCCTACCCTTACCAATCTTCCACCTATAAGTCAATACACAGAAGTTAAGAGTTTAAAATTAAAAAAAATCAAAAGAATTTCCTTTATATGTATATATTACTCATGTTCCTGAAATTCCATGATCTTGAAACTGAGAACTCTGGTGCCCAGAACCATAGCAGAGACATCTTGAGAGTAATTCTAGGAGCTTTTCTATAAGCACAGCTTTTATCTGCCCCTCAGCTAGCACCCAGCTATCCCTAAAAACTTTATGTTTCCTCTGCTTTTCTGTCACTCACTGGTGTGGTCCTTTCAACACATGTGGAGCTGACTGACATCCCCAGTTTAAAGTGTATCAGCTCATCCAAATGATCAAAAGCTAAATGTTTGATGATTTCTACTGTACCTTTTGTCTTTTCTATATTTTTTTCCCAAAACCCAGATCTTAATTTTAACTCTTGTTTTAATTCTAAGGTTCACCATTATCTCAGCCAACTTAGAAATTTGGTTTCAAGGTATATTTTTTCCTGTCCCAAAGGTGATACAAATGTGAGCTTGTAATTCAACTGTGTATATTTCCACTGTTCCATGTACCAACTAAAAATAAGTGAATAGTCTGAAATCAGGAGAAATGATGGGATAGACAAATTAAGATTATAATGAAAATGTGTTCTCAGAGTGTGTCAATAATGTTAGTCAGTCCATACATCCAGAAGTCTGTTTATGCCTCGTTATTGGTGGGTGATCAAGTATGAATGAAATTTACCAGTACTGATACTTAATAAGCATTGAATTTTAGATCTGAAGGAAAGCTGAAGGATAAAGGAAAAACCAGTCTTCTGGCTTAATGATGATCAAAGGAACACCAGTGATGTTACCATATCAATCGATCAATCAACCAACAATAATTCAATGCATGTTATCAGAGAACTGCTAAACCCTGGAGATACAAAGACAAAAATAAAATAGTCCCTGCTCCTCAAGAATATACATTCAAATGTAGGAGATCTGTATACTTAAAAATACCTGCAGAATATATATAAAATAAATACAAGGTAGATTTGGGAGGGGGGACACTGCCCACTGGGAGGACCACTGGGAAAGAAAGGCTTCATGTAGAAACAGGTGCTTGAGATGAGTCTTGGAAAAGCTTAGCTTTTTCTCCCTTGCCATTTCAAATGAATATTCTTGTCAGTTCTTGATTTCATTATACTTCCTCATTTTAAGAATATTTTCCTCAACCTTTTTTTTAAAAGAGAGTTAGTTTTCTATTCCAATCCAGATGTTGTCCCTTTTTTTGGTGTTAGAGCCCACATATTACCAAAAAAACTCCTGAAATCTCTCAAGATAATAGTCGTAGTCTAATTATCTGTTCATTGAAAAAAATCATGACAACATTGGGAAAAAATGATTTCTTATACTGTTCAGGGGAGAGGGAGAAATCATTATACTTTAAAATCCAGTTTTATATGATAGAAGATTGTCATTACCCAGAATATTACTTGACCCCCAGTAACTCTCTAGGAATACCAGAGATGACTACAAGGTATTTATGATTTCCCCAGGCCCCAGGTTCACCCAAAGTGTTCTTGTTTTGGCTTACTGTGCCCAGCATCTCCTGAGAGGTCCACTTCAAGCTTCTGTTTTGGATTATAGTTATTAATTTTTATCACAATCTACCTTGTATTTAGGCTGCCCTCTCAGCAAAATTGCTTAACTATCTATATGAGATTCCTATGTGGAAAACTTTTTTTATTTTTATTTTTTCCCATGGTTACATGATTCATGTAGTCTCCCTCCCTTTTTCCCTCCCCACTCCTGGAGTTGACAAGTAATACAACTGGATTATACTTTTGTCAAAATTCTAAATCTTCCAGAATCTGGGGAGAGAGAGCCACTCCTTTCCAGTTCTTTCTCTTATACCAAATGATCTAATACATTTCTTTCTAAAACTGTTTCAGATTTGGGGGTCTGTTCTCATGAAGATGACTGAATGCTTCCATGAATTTAATACTGTTTCTGAGTAAATGTATAGTTTATTACATTTTAATAACACCTACATAAATATGAAGAATACTTATATATACATTATACTTATATTTATGTATGTGTGTACATATATATCATAATGTATATAGGGATCAGTAATATGTGTGTATGGGGGAAGAGGATATGGTAGCTAGGTGCAGTGGATTGAATGTCAGACCTGAAGTCAAGAAGACTTATCTTTCTGATTTCAAATCTGACTCCAGACACTTAGTGGCAGAGTGACCCTGACACTTCACCCTGTTTGCCTCATTTCCTCATCTGTAAAATGGGCCGGAGAATGAAAAAGCAAACCGGTTCAATATCTTTGCTAAGAAAACCCCAAATGGGGTGGTAAAGAATCAATCATTACTGAAACAACTGAACAACAACAAAAAAATGCATTTATGACTATAGCATTCACATGAGTGTTCAGACCACTTGCAAAATTCTGTGTCTCCTGGGGACCACAGGGCTACCATTTTTACTACCTCCTCATTGATAAGATTAGGATACTGAGACCCAAACAAGGATCCAGAAATACGAAGTAACTTGAACAAGGCCACATGACTCATTAATGAAGAAGCTGGTCTCTTGACTCCTGGTTTAATTGGGTCATTCCCCTATACCACACTGACCACCTTTATATAGCACTTCTCTTGTAAAAGCAAATAGCTAAAAAGTTCACAAAACTTGGATCACCCTAGAAACTGGAAGAATTATAAGAAAATTAAAATATTTCTATTATATTTTATTTGTTAATAATATGGAATACTTTTTCCACATTGGTATTATCATTTCGTTTCACAATAAATTAACTTTCCTCAGTTTTTAATTCTTTATTTCTATTTTTATTCTTTCTTTCTACTGTCTGTGTTATAGATATACACATATTCTCACTTAGTTGGAGAAAATTGAGGAGATACAAAGTAGAGGAATAATCAGTCATTGCCTTTAAATATAGTCCAAGAAAAAACAATGAAGCTACCATGTTTACACTCACCTTTTTTTTTGGTAGAAAACTTCTATATTTCCTTCCTTATCTCTTCAATTATTTGCTCATGTCAGTTCTTTGCTTCATTGGACTTGCTAAGCCTATAGAGATTTTTTCCCCTCTTTTTGGTAAGTATGTCCCATTCCTCTCCAAGCTTCCTATTCCTCTTTTCAAATCCTCCCTGATGAAACTTACAATAGCTTTTTATTGTACACATGATATTTGGTGTTCAATGATTTTGGACAAGAAGCAAAACTTTCAAGAAAAGGAAAAAAATGTCACTCACTGCCTTTTGTGGCTGATTCTGTTTGTGCCACTCAAGGCTATAAATATAATTTTCAATGGTCCAATAGAATGGGTTTCAATAAGAATTCTGATGTTAGAAACCATTGAACGAAAGAAGGAATAACAAGGATTTTTCAGAAAATGTAATTTTTTACATTAAGTTCAATCTTCTCTATGATAGCAATGTCCTGATCACTGCATTGGAAAGGAAGCTTTAGAATAGAAAGTCTCATCCTAGAAATCTAGAAATGTAACCATCATTCAGAGGTTGTTTCCAAGGTTTACGGTATCTATGCCTAAAAGTTTGAGAAGAATATACGAGAATGTGAAAAATCTTAACTAGAGCATATGATCTGAGGACATGATACATATTTCACAGTAGTCCACT
This sequence comes from Gracilinanus agilis, assembly GCF_016433145.1. Taxonomy (NCBI): domain Eukaryota; kingdom Metazoa; phylum Chordata; class Mammalia; order Didelphimorphia; family Didelphidae; genus Gracilinanus; species Gracilinanus agilis. The sequence goes on from NC_058132.1 coordinate 496,665,499, forward strand.
GTACCTCTTACCACTCATTCCTTTCTCTTGTATTTTTCAAAGCACCCCAATATTTTGCAACTTGAATCAATGAACAGATATAAAAATTTCTTCAATATTTCAATACTTCTTAAAAATCTATGATTTTACCAATTTGGTTACTCTCATTTCAATGAAGGCTATACCCCTTCGTGTACATTAGTAGATGGTCATGGTTCAATACAGTTTTTTCTTTTTTTTTTAAATCCTTACCTTCCATCTTAGAGGCAGAAGAGTGATAAATATTAGGCAATGGAGGTTGTGACTTGTCCAGGGTCATAAAGCTAAGGAAGTGTCTGAGGTCACATTTGAGCTCAGGACCTCACATCTCTACGTCTGGCTCCCAATCTACTGAACTACCTAGCTACTCCCCTACAATACAATTTTTTAAATATTCATTAAGTATCTACTATTTGAAAAGTATTTTGTTAGATACTTGTTATACAAGGACAAAAATGAAATAGTCTCTACATTTGAGGAGGTTATATTCTACTAAGGGGATATGTAATATGTACAAAATTTAGTAAATAAAGTAAATAAAAATAATATAAAAAAGTAAATAAAAAGTAATCTGAGAAGGAAGAGAAATTGCAACAAAGCCATGTCTTGAAATAGGCAATTTTGAGAGGAAGAATTGAAGAGTAAAATTTAAGTACAGTAGATGACATGCAAATGAGAGGAGGAGAGAGAGGAATGCTCCAGAAAGTTTTAGAACTAGCTAGTATTGCCTGGAACATAGAGAACATAAGGAGCATCATACTGATGTGACATCAGTATGAATAATGAACTTCCCAGACACCTGGAGGGCTCAGTAGATAGAGATTTGGACTTGGGAGTCATGAAGACCTGAGTTCAATTCCTGCTTCAGATACTCATTAACTGTGTGATCCTGGGCAGGACTATTAACTTCTTTGCATCTCAGTTTCCTCACCTATAAAGTGAGGATAATAATGACATTTACCTCCAAGAGTTGGTGTAAGGATCAGATGAGTACCATATGTAAAGCATTTTGCATTTAGCCCCATGAAAATGTAAGAGGAGTAGTAGTGATCTTGGTGGTGGTGGTGGTGGTGGTGGTGGCAGTAGTAGTAGGATAGTAGTAAGGATAGGGATGGGAGTTGAAAAGATCATAAACTATAATGAACATTAATGAAAAAAAGGAAACTGACCCAGGGAGTAATCAACTACAGTAGCAGCATTCTTGACAGGGTGATGGATAGAGAGAGAATATAGAAGGCACAGGATTCTGAGTGGAAATTGTAAAAAATGGTTCTGGGGGAACTGAGGGACAGGGACTATACTGATTTTTCCTCCCAATTTGACACATAGAGGGGACATGGGAAAAGGAATAGTCAGCATTGTAAATGGTAGCCAGAAATGAAGTATCTTATCCAGTCAAGTTTCCGTGAACATAGAAAGATAGAAAGAATATGAAGATGAAGATTTTGTAAATAATGGACCAGGAGATCAAGAGAGCACAGGTGAGGAAGAAGGAAGAAGACAGAGCCTGAGGAGAGGAGGGCTTGAGTTAAATGGGCATTAGAATAACACCCAATTGGTGAAAGCCTCTCACCTCAGCAAACTTTATACAAACACATATAAAGGTTTTTTTCCCTTCATTCTGAATTATGTGAAGAGAAAGAATCACCATACTGCCCTGAAGGATACTTCCATACAAGCATTGTGTTTAATCAAGAAAAACTCCATGCAAAGGATAGTCCATAGTCTGAGGGAGGTGGGGGAGAAGGCGGCACAGACAGTGTAAGAATATATTTATATTGCTATGTATTACTAAATATTTTCATATATTACTATACATCCTATTGCTATAAGGATATTAATAAATGTTGATGTTTTAATTTTTGACATTATGATTAAAATATGTGGTCACTAATATCCACCTTGCTAGGAAATAGTCCAAGCATAAGCCCATGATTCATTATAAGACAGTTTATTGATGAGCTCCTATGGTTGAAAACAAATAAAAGTATGCAGTTTTCATTGATCATAGGATGTGTCTATCATCAAAGAAGTTGAGGACGAATTCACCATGGGCCATAGATTTACGATTAGTTTTGGCTATGTGTTTTTATTTGTCTTTTTAACTAGAAGATCCTAGAAGTTGGTATGGGATAGTTGCTATGAAAAAAAAGAAGGAAGGAAGGAAGGAAGGAAGGAAGGAAGGAAATATGACTGAGTGAATCCAGGGGCCATACTCTCAATATCCTACCTACTCTACCTATCAGACTATCAGGCATTAACTGATTTTGGGGGAAGAATGAGGAAATAGTTTAAAAAAATAATATAGTTTTAACCATGTTATAACATGACTCATTACACAAACTTAGATACAAACATAGGTCAAATTATGCTCGTTAAAACATGACTGCATATATTAAAATCTTAATAAAATAATCTATATTATAGTTGTATTTTCTGACATCAGCATTATAAAGAGATTCCACAGTATATGAATATAAATACATTCAATGAATTATGAATTCATGCCTTGCTCTTTATCTAGAGGACAGGGGACTTAGCATATTTGAAAGATCTAGGCCCCAGTAAGTCTTTTAATTTTTCCCATCCCTGATCACAGAACTTTCCAGTTCATTAGTATTGACATTTGATGTGACCTTCTTTAGGGAAGCATAGTTTTATAGTTAATAGAAACTATTCAGATAGGGTTACAGAGGTTGTTTTCCTTTAAAAATGGCACACTGAACTGTGGGAAAAAATATTTCCAAGATTTTTGATGTGAATTAAAGCTCTTGGGGTGGATTTCCAAAGCTTCAGTCATCTTGTTTTCCCGACACATCATCTATTATGTAATGGACTTCCTCAGAGTCTAAGATCCAAAGCTGATATTGTGATTATTCAGTTTGATAAATTCCTTCTGAGACAACAATATGACCTGCAGATTTGAATCTTCTAATGATGCAGTGAGCAAAAACATCAAGGGGAGAATTAAAATGCATTTGAGTATGGTATCCCATGGAAGGATAAAGCTAATATAATCAAAAGAGTGACAGAAAACAGTTATGAAACATCCCTATTTAGACATTCTGTTTGCTTTAAAACATGCCATAGAAGAGGAACACAGGGCATACACAATTTATACTTTGTTTACCCAAAATATTCAGATCTTATTTAGAGGAACATCCTATAAAGACTACATTGGACAAAAATACTGCCTATTGTCATATTAAAAACTCACATTACTTAAAGATCAAAAAAACCTTTAGTTCATTGATTAAATTTCCCTTCTAAAGCAGGACAATATCAATTTTCAATTATGTACATTAATAGAGAAGACCATCAGTGCAGATTATCTAAAATGATGCATACTCTTAAAAATCATTCATAGTTGGGATTGAAATGTATTTTTCTGTTTTGTTTTGTTTTGAAGACTTTCACATTTGTATTTTTCTTTAGTTGATAAAATAAGTAAGCATGATCCACCTGAAAGTGAGGAAGAGATGGCATTAAAGCATGCTCAGTGGCAGGGAGAAACCAGCTGAGGATTGAAACATCACCAGCCTCATCCACACACGGCTAAAGCACTAGCCCGAAGGTCGAGATATCCAACTGAGGAGTTTTATTTTAAGTTCTTTCTTGCAAGCATCTTGTTTAAATTAGCTGATCCACAAATGAATCCTTGGAAGGATATTTCAAAATAAAAATTTCATTGCTACACAGCTATATCCTATAATATTTTAAATGACGGCAAGGATTTTCAAGGTTATATTTTGAAGTGGAAGAAAACATTTTGTCAGTACTAAATATTGAGTAAGGCAGAAATAAATGGATTGAAAGTGCTTCATTTTCCCTTTCAAAAAGTAGCTTACACATCCATGTATATAACATCAGATGTATAAGGAAAAGAGATAACAGACCCACAAATGGGAAAAAAGTGTACTTTAGAGATATGTGGAGTAGGATTTTTAGGATATAAATAAGTTGCTATCTTAAGTACATTGAGTAAGACTAAACTAAAAACAGCAAGAATGATATTATAAGAAGCTTTTCTATGTGTTTTTCAGATAGGTTTTTTCTACATGCTCAAGACTATTTCAGAAAACAGTTGGCTAGAGAAGGGGGAAAGAGAATTCCCCTTCCCAGAATTCTGTTGGACAGCTTAAACACGTGCGCAGTCCCATTTATTCCCTTAAATAAAGAGCACACGTTATGCCATATATGGGGAGTGTATGAATGAGGGGCAAGGGGCAGCTGATTTTTTAAAGAGAAAAACTTTATTAAAATTCAAGGAAAAAATAAATGGAGGTGATTTAGAAGGCATTATGCATTTATTGAACAAACACTGCTAAAGACATTTCAGCACTCTGTGTGTTTAAAAAGTAATAAATAGCTATTGTGCTTACTTCATAAACTTGTCAGACTGTCTTCATTTTATTTTCCTGAACAAACTGAATTTCTGTATTGCTCATCCCCAGCCAGTTAATAAATATATCACCCTAAAAAGTGCTGTGGTATTAAATTTACAGCAGATAAAATATGGATGAAGTTGCTGGGCTTCAGGTACGTCAAGTGTGATTTAATATCTCTCACTACTCTTATGAGGAGTAAAAGATTACTCTGCTCCTCCAACAGCTAGATAGTGACCTTTGCTCCCAAGTAACAGCCACTCAGCAAATAGTACCAAATGAAGAAGTAGAATAACATATAGATTTGCCATAAGAAAAAATTGATCTAAATCCATATATCAAATCTGCTGATCAGAGCTCTGTAGAAGTACCTCGTAATCTTTAGTATGCAATTACAGAAACTTTGGGTGGAAAAGAAACTGCTTTGCCTTATGGAAAGTAAATGGGGTTGTTGTTGTTTTTTTTTCCAGCCTTCATGTCTCATTGGGATATACCCTAAGAAGAAAAAGCTCATTGACCTATTGGTTTATTGGTGGATGTTGTAAAGATTAATGGAAGTTCCCTTTATTTTTTTGGTAGAGATATAGGAAACTATAAGATATTTGAGGGTTTCATCATATTGCAGAATCTTATAAATGAAGGAGATCTTCCCCTGGGAAATTTCACAACAATCTGATTTAATTTATATCTTTTTAAAAAAAGATTCTATCTAAAGGTGATAAAATATCCAAGGGAAACATTTGTTAGCTAGGAAAATAAATTCTCGTGATTTACATTTTGTCATCGGAAAAGGCTGAAGTCTGAAAGTAGTTTTCTCAACTCCAAAACATGGCAGGGGCTATAAGTTTTAGAAATAAGTCCCTTACCCCTACACACACACACACACACACACACACACACACACACATACACACATAACACAAAAATTGTGTGCTGAACCATTTTTATCTCAAGTATGTTAAAGCAGAGTCAAGAATAGTCACATGTAATTCTTTAAAGTATGTATTACAAGGAGTCTCCTCTAAAGATTGCTTAAAAAATAAACTACAGCAATTAGAGTAGATTTTTCCTTTTACCATGGAAATGATGTGAGTGACCCAGCAGCCTGGAGACTTCTAATACTTCTGTATTCTTAGGGAGCAGGATGACTGTGCTAAATCCAAAATCCCTGTTTCTTTGTGGGCCTTTTCAAATAAAGCCTTTTGTTTCCACCCCAAAACGTGTCCACTTTATGGCTGGAGGTTTCTTATTTGTTTATTTGTTTTTCACTGGGCACTTTTATACTCAAGAGGTAATTGGTTTTACTGGGCCAGAGGGGTTGGGGACAAGCCTGTTTATTTCAGATTTCCTTGAATAGTGAATGTTGAGGCCTTGGCAATAACAGATAGGTTTGGGAAAAAAACTGATTCTTAAGAAGAAGAAAAGGAATAGCATGTGACTTGCATCTTTCCTTTTTTTAACTAAAAAAATGAGAAAAAGGGATTTAATATTGATTTGAAAGTAGGAGGGGCAATGTATGGATATCTTACTAGAGGATCATATATGTATTCACTTAAAAGCTAACATATTAGAAATTAAACCTTCTTTAGAAAAAGATCAGCTAAACAGGCATCTACCCAGATAGTCCGGTTGGCCCAGATGTCTCTGATTCAAACAGAAGTCCGTCCATAAACCTATCTAAACAAGTGCTTTCTCCGTTCCAATTGTACAATGGATTTGCTTGGGTAAGATGACATTTTCTTGAGTGACAGATGTGCGTGCTGCAGCAGCTCCACTGACGCTCATGGCTTCCTTGCAGAGCAGCTGCTCCTTGAGGATCTTAGACTGCTCCCTTTGTTTGCATTTGTACAAGGGGAGATAGAGGTTGGGGGGAGAGAAGATGAGGGAGGGGTAGATGGAGGGTATGGAAAGAGAAATAGAGGAAAAGAAGAAAGCAGAGAGGAGACAAACAGAGAGAGAGAGAGGGAGAGAAATTGTGCTTTACTTTTTATACTTGGGGTGTGTGTGCGTGTGTGTGTGTGTGTGTGTGTGTGTGTGTGTGTATCAGGGATGTGAGTTGGGGCCAGCTGGTGAGGATTTAGAAAGTCAGAGGGCTTCTGGATGTGCAGGGACCATGAACATTTTAATGACATACCACTTCAAACTACCACCACACACACACACAAAAAGCATCTTAATGGATATTTCTTTCTCAGGCTGATAAGAAATAATGATCATGGAAAAGATCAAGGGAAGGAAGGGGTTAAGAAACAGATAATGAACAAATAATTTTATATTTTAAAACAGCATTTTTAAAAAGATTAATTGGTATGGTCATTCCATCACCTGCTTTTCTTTTCTTGCTTTTACCTCTTTATCTTTGCAGCAACCAAAACCATTCCCTGAAATGGCACTGAGGCATTGTGCTCACAGGGGAGGAGAGCTTACCTAAGTTGGTGTTACCCAAAAGAATGAGATTTTTGTTGAATCCAAGAGATTTCTTCTTCAGGCCACTGCCCCTTTAGTTGAGCTTATTTCTTAAATCTACTCAGAACAGGTTTATGAGAAATGTTGCCTCGAGTTTCCAACTATATATGTATCGTTACCATCATCATCATCATCATTATAAACTTTGCAAACTGGAAATGTTCAGAAAATCATTCATTTGCTTTTCAAAATGAGTGGTGAGTGGCCACTTATTTTCTAATTTTTAAAAAAGTTTACAATCTTATTAATTATCATTTTATGAATCCAGCCTAACTTGATTGGAATAATCAGTGCATTGTGATCAACTGTTGGTCACAACATTCTATAACTTATTATAGCATCTCTGGTTGCAACATGCTGCAACTTGGATCCACATAACTGTGTCCTAAAATGCCAGATGTGAAGAGCATCTTAAAATGTTTGGTACTTCAGGTCTCTCTTTAACTCTCTCCTGGAAGATACATTTACTTAACGGAACATACATCTCCCATATTAAACTATAAAAACTTCATTGTTTGCCTTCCCTTTTAAAATATGATGGTTTCTCTGACCCACCACTTCTTTCCAAATCACTTGCAACTATGAACAAGGCACCTTCTTTATTTGGACTCAAACTAAGCTTGTCATATGTGCAAGTTTTTATAAGTATACTTTCTCTTCAGGGCCCTGAACCTATGAAAAGACTTTGAAGACCTTGAACCTGGGTTTGAACAACCTTTTTTAAAAAGCAAAATTGACTTTGCCTTCAAAAAGCTTAAATCCTAATGGGTATAATTAGAAATGTGGTGGCAGGAAGGAGTATTTTGGTTTGGGAAACCACAAGGATAGTGAATGGAATCTTGGGGGAATTGATTTATGTATCCTTTCCAATAGCAAATGGTTGTATTCATTTGACTATTGTTCCAAAGCTAGAAGGGATTGGGGGAGGAAGGAAATGGCATAAGAATTGGAGAAGGGAATAAAAATGGGCGTTGTATATGGCAAGGGGGAATTGCAGGTGGCAAGAATATGGCCAAGGTGGAATGTGAAGCTTGATAATAGCTCACAATTTATAATGAGCCATATGACCCACCATTCAATTAGGACAGTTTAGGGCTCAGGTGGGAGCTCCATAGATGAGGAGTTAAGTCCTCCAGAAAGGTGAATCAGCAGGGAATTAGCAAGAAAGGTAGAAAAACAGTTATCTGTTAGTCAGTTGGGGTTTGCAAGAACAATAAACTATATGCCACTTAACAATTCAAAAGTATTTTCACATTAATTGACTAATTGACCATTATTTAATTTGATCCTGAAAATAAGCCCATAAAGTAGGTGGTACACTTATTGGCTTTTTTTTTATCATTGAGGAAATTGAGATAGAAAAACTTAACCAAGATTACTGAGCTTACACATAGTAAAAATTGAATTTGAATGAATTTAAATTCCAAAACTAGTCAATACTTTATCCAGTGGTCCACATGGCTTATTATAAATGACAAATGTGAATTTCGATTTCTCTTTTCCATGATCACCTTTGCACCACACCAATTATTTTTTCTGTTGAACCTGTATTAGAACTGAGGGGATTTTTAAAAATTCACTCCTACCCCTGTTAACACAGAACAAGATGTTTTCACACTCCAGGAAACCATCTAGGAAGGTGGGCTAAACCAGGTTGAGAATACCTAATAGGTCTCAAACACATCTGTCAGTTAAGGGGGTGTCTACCCCAAGCATGTGATGATTTCCTCCTTCAGAAAGTACAGATAAGAATAATCTGTTCAAGAAGCTATGAAGGTGGTGGAAGCAGGCACTGAAAAGAACTTAAGAGCTTGGTTAGAGAGTGAAGAAGCCAAAGTCATTCACTGCATCTCAAATCATCATCAGTCATCTTGACTTCTATCTTGCCACTGGATTTCAATGATTCTTAAAGAGATGAGACTAAGACTTTGTGCAACTCTGCCTCATTTAATCCAGTTTATGTACAAATCGAAAGATATCACTAGTGATGTTTTGGTCCTTTTTGAGTATGAAGAACAATCAACCAATCAATCAATCAACCATTGTTTTAGTCATTTAAAAGAATTTTGGGGGGTGTAATTTCTTAGGAACAGTGTTAAAAAAGAAGGCAGGAAATTAACTTGATTATATAACTCATCAATGATTTTATCAGAAAGCAAATTTCCTCCCAACAAATTTCAAGAAAGAAGTTAAGAATTAAGGCAATGAGAGCACCAAAAGAATTCGTTTTTTTCACAGTTCTATTCACCTCTCCATTTCCAATAATACATCCCTTGGAGTTATTTGTAATATTTCTAGGAAAAATTATTTGAATGGTTCATTTTCCTTTTAAAAGGTCAATACAATAAATTAATCATATTTTAACTTCTGTTGACAAATGTATTAAAATATACAATCAAGAACAAAGGAAAAATAATTAAAATACAAATACAATGAAATTAAAATGGCTGAGAATGTAACTATAGACTTTAGGAAAAATCATATTATATATATATGTATATATATATACATATATATTATGTTGAACAACATAGCAACAAACCTGTCTTATTGATTTCAGAGCATTGTGAATTTCTTTTTTGTACAGATATAAAATTTAGAGTTTTTATTATATTTGTTATTATTTACCTAATTGTGGTGGGTATATATGTGCCCCTTTCCTTCATTTTATACTATCTCTCCATATATCTTCCTTTTTCTATTTTTGTTTTTCATATAATTTCTTATGGTGCAGTAATGTTCCACTAAATTCATATACCTTAATTTGTTCAGTTATTTATTTCTTAAATGTTAAACTTGTAGTTTGTTTTCCTTTCTTTTTTTCTATTAAAAATAGCAAAGGCAAATTGAGATAATGAAATGTTCACTAAGCCTAAATTCCTCATCTATAAAATGGTGGAATAAGGCTATATGACCTCTGAGATTCCCCACAGTTCTAAATCCAGGTTGTTAACGAGGAATATATTTTTTTCTGCAAACAGATCTTTTTGTTTTCCAGTCAATAACTTTCTTAGAATATAGTCTTAGTAATAGGATTAGTGGGTCAAAGGTTATGAATATATTTGTAATTCTTCTTGTATAATTCCATATTATTATCATAAAAAGATTTAAGCAATTCAATAACCATTAGCAGTATAAAAATGTATCTCTTTTCCTTAGCCATACCAACTTTGAATTTTGTCATTTTTTATGTTTACCATTTTGACAGGTTATAAAGCATTATTTTGTAGTTTTTAATGTGTATTTTCAATTATTAATTATTTGAAATGCTTTTTTCATGTAGTTGGTGATAATTGGGTGTTTTATTTTTTGTCTTTTCAAAGACTTTGATCATTTACTTATTGGAGAATTTGTACCAATTCCTTATAGATATTAGATGCTTGACATTTATTCAAGGGGTTTATTTAAAATATTTTCTTCTTATTCTAGAAATATTATTTTTGTTGGCTAAAAGTTATATATACATATGTATATGCAAATACATAGTATAACTTAATAAATGTAATTTGTTTATTTTAAATTTTCTCTTAAATTGTGAATAGCTAAGAATTTTTGTCCTCTGTAGATGGGAAAGAAATTACTTACCCACTATATATGAAGAAATCTTAAAATTATATTTAGATCACTGGTCTATATGGAGTTTATTGTGATATATGATATGAGACCTGAGGCTATTTCCATTTTTTATCAAATTGCTAACAAATTTTCCCAGTTTTTGCTGAACAAAGAATTTCTTCCTAACTTTTATAATCATAGTTATAAATTTGGTTCTATATAATTAAAAATTTTTCCAAGAGTTTTGAAGAACATTATTAGCATTTCTGTTTTGTATTTAAAGCCCTTCATAACCTCTGCCAAACCTATCTTTTCAGTCTTATTTTCCATTAAGCCTCTTCCTACACTCTATAGTGCAGCCAAACTGGCTTTGTTTCTCAAAATCATTTTTAAATACACAATTAAATATCCATACATGCATAGAAAATTAAGTTATGGTAGCACCCTACCATAAATATAGAGCATTATGACAGATCTTTAAGGAATAAACATAGCAAGAAGGTGGTCATTATATTACATTGATCAGATTCCTTGGCTATTATGTAGTCGTCACCTGCTCAAAGGTCTCTACATCATGACTACAAGTAGACAATTTAGGTGTGATAGGTTAGACACAGCTAAAATATGGGTATATAAATGAAACTATGGGAAAATGTTTTTTAAAAGATTTTATGAAACCATTAAAGAACAGATTAAATACCTCATTTTCCCTTGTTCATTTCAGTTTTTTAAAGTATAAACCCTGTAACATTAGCTAAATAACATCAAAAGTCATTGGTCAATGACCAAAACAAGTCATGATTTTCCTATTTCTCCCAAACAATAACAAGCAAGAGAAAGTGACTATATCCTTGGGTGAACTATTTCACTCTAAATTACACTCATCGAAGCTTGGAAGAACTTAGGGTAGTCCAAAGGAAAGAGATTAGGATAGCCCAACAGTCTTTACCTCCATTGAACTACTGAATTCTAGCTATTTTTGAAAGGTGTGATAAAATAACAAATAAAAATGTAATTGTGTATTAAGATCCTATATAGAAGATGATGTTTTAGTGTCCCCTGTAGTGAGCTTAAAAAGCAGTAAAAGTGACAAGGCTCCACTTCTATTTGAGACATAAATGTTTATGTTTTCACTATCCCTACACAAGAGAAAAAATGTTTGGGAAGAAATTAACCAGAGCACAAAAAGATAAGTTTCATTCCCACTGTGCCAATCTCTTTACCCAGTTTCAAGGACTACTGATTCCATATTCTTCATACTGAGAAGAAAGTGTGGTATGATAAAAAAGATCATTACATGAGGAGTAAAAGAAGCCAGGTTCTAGTTTCATCTTACCCACTACCTAACTTCATCTTGTTCAGTCTCATTTTACCCATTTATAAAATTAATGGTTTGGACCTTCATTTCCAAATCTTCTTTGTCATTCCATTGGGTTTTTTTAAGAGAAATCTCAATATATTTATTTACAAATTATATACCTTTACTAGTGTACTAAATTTTTTATTTTTGTTCTTGTATTATAATGTACTAATGTACATTATAATACAAGAACAAAAATAAAAAATTTAAAGGATTAGATAAAGATCAAATCAACTTGCTTCCTGTGATCAGGGAACTCTGTGTAAGTCTAAGCTATCATTTGAGTCTAGTTTCTTATCATTGATCATGCTTTGGATACATTAAAAAATTATTAAAATAGAGCTTCCCAAACACTTTATTTATTTTTTCACTTAATAAACACAAATCCACATTCAAGAATTATATTTTAAATTATATTCTTTGGAATACATATATTCATTAAAATGATAAATTAAAAATAATAAATATCATTATTGTTTTTTCTCACTCATATTGCCCTGAGGAATAAAAGCATTAAAAATATAAAAAGGCCAACTACCTACAGAGCTCTTTGCTTTAAATTTATTATTGTCAAAGCATTTTTATTTGTTTTATATTGTTTTGCTGATAGCAATTTGAAAAACAATTGAACACAAAACCTTCATGATTTTTTTAGTAATCATTTTAAAATTACTACATTTGCATTTCATTTAAAATAATTTTTGTTCAAAATAAGTGAACTGGTCTTGTAGTTGGTAAGCTCTTGGATGTTTTGTCATCTAAAACTCTACAAAATTTTGCTGACTTCATGCTTTTATTCAATAAAAATCTTTTTAAATGATATTTTAGTCTAAGTAGGGTCTCCATTGATCCAGGTCAAATAACAAAAACAATTTTTAAATACTCAGCTTTCTCCTTCTTGACAGAATGTTTTCCTCTAGTAAACCAGCCCATCTGGTTCTTTTCTTCCTCCTCCTCCTCCTCTTCTTCCTCCTCCTTCTACTACTCCTCCTCCTCCTCCTCTTCCTCCTTTTCCTTCTTCTTTGTCTAAAAACTGACAAATATGAAGCATTTCTCTCATTTAAATAAACGGAATGTTTATTTATATATCTTTTGTCATTCATCTTAAAATGCCTTTGTGTTTCATTCATATTTGTCTTGATTCAGAGGATCACCAACTTTATCACCTACTACCTACCTGTATGGCCTTGGGCAGATCAAATGAGCCTCTCTGGGTTTCAATTCCTCCTTTGTAAAATAAGTGGCTTGCATGAAATGTTTTTTCAATACTCTGTCACTTCTAAATCTCCATCTCCAGTCTCCATAACTTTTATTTTTTTTAAACCCTTGTACTTCTGTGTATTGTCTCATAGGTGGAAGATTGGTAAGGGTGGGCAATGGGGGTCAAGTGACTTGCCCAGGGTCACACAGCTGGGAAGTGGCTGAGGCAGGGTTTGAACCTAGGACCTCCTGTCTCTAGGCCTGACTCTCACTCCACTGAGCTACCCAGCTGCCCCCCATAACTTTTATTTTTTAAAAAATTCTTACCTTCCATCTTAGAATTAATACTGCGTATTGGCTCCAAGACAGAAGAGTGGTAAGGGTTAGGCAACAGGAGTTAAGTGATTTTCTCAGGGTCATATAACTAGGACATATCTGAGGTTAAATTTGAATCCAGGACCTCTCATCTATAATCCTGGTTCTCACTCCACTGAGGCACCTAGTTGCCCCCTCCATTCCTTTTAATAATTGTCCCCCCCATTTAGAAAATCCCCCTGATAGTCCCTTTCTGACTCCTGAATTCTCTGGCTTCCTTCTAGAGTCTGTTTAATTCTTACCTTCTGAAAGAGGACTTTCTCTCTCTGACCTTTTAGTGACTTCTCTTTGCAATTTATTTCCCATTTATACTCCATCTTCTATGTTCATAGTTGTCTAATTATGGAGTATTCAGAGAAGAGTAGCACTTCTGGTGAGGGCTTACTGAGCCCTTTTCAGAGCTGCTCATCCACTTTCAGAGTCTATCTTTCACTCAACTCTCACTTGTGTCTCCATGAAGTCCAGTAAAATCATCTCAGTAGGCAGACTAAATCAGATTGAGGACAACTGACATGCTTCAAACCCATTGAAGAGGTAGGGGGTGTCTAACCCCAGCAGGTGAAGACTTCCCCCAGCGGAAAGAGTGAATGAGAATAATTTGTTCCAATAACCATGAAGGGGGCTAAAGCGGGTATTTTGGAACACTTAGAGTTTGGTGAGACATAGATGAATCCAAGATGATCCGCTGCACCCTGGGCCATCACCAGTTATCCTGAATTTTTTCTTGCCATTGGACTTTGATGACTCTGGAAAAGAGAGTGAAGCTGATGGCTTTCTGCAACTCTACCTCATTTAAATGCAATAAACTGGCAGAGAATCATTAAGCACAGTAAATAAAATAAATTCATGAACCTACTAAAATGTGTTAAAAACAAACACAAGAGTGATATCAGGAGCTTGGACTTGAAGAGGGATCCCACCCACTTAAGACATTGCAGCCAAGAAACTGAGCTAGCACTGCCGCAAGTTAGAACATCATTTACCTTATCTGTAAAGTATTTTTAGCTTTTCTTTTTCTTTTCTTTTTGTTTTTACAGGTTTTAAGAAATAGACTTATGTTCATCCAAATTCTGAAGATTGCTAAAAAAACTTCTGGAATCCCACATTCCTAGAGATTTTTAATTACAGAACATTCTAATCACAGGCTCTCTCTCTCTCTCTCACACACACACACACACACACAAACTCACATGTAAACACACAAAAATAACAGAGTAGTAGTTTATTAATTTATATATTCAAAAAGTGATATTGTTCTTCAGTTACAATGAAGAGTTCTTTATGTGAAAAGAAAAGAAATTACAGAATTACAAAGGATGAGAATCTTTGAAAAACTGAGAAATTAATGTGGGAAAGGAAAATGTTGAGTGTGACAAGAATCTACTTGTTAATTCCTGAGCAATGAGCAAGACACAATGAGAAACTTCCTGAGGATTATCCACACCACCACCCCCTCTGAGATGTCCTCAGCAATGAAACAACATGCTCCTCTGAGCTTATAAATATTACTGTGCTTACATTTGGCAATCTTTGGTTCTACTTTTATTCTGGAATGCTTCAGGAAAATATGTGCCACAACCAAGGTAGTATGCACAAAATGCGGCTTTCTTTTGCCCACTCCATTTGCCCTTGGTTCCTCAGGAGATCTATCCCCAGATCTGCAAATCACAGGTCAACACAAAGCCCAAAGCAAAGGTAGTCAGAGAAAAAATATCTACTGGTTTCCATATTTTTTATATTTCCCTGACTCTTCAGGCTCAACTTATGAGTTTCTCAACATATTAATTACATCCCAACCATCCTGACCCAAGTTCTAAGTGTTCCCATCTGGATTCTGATGACTGACAGAGAGAGTGAGGCTGAATTATGTGTCACTTAAATCCAGTTCACAACTGAGTCAAAAGACATCACCCAAACTAATCATGATGTTGTTTTAGTCCTCTTCTGATGTGAAGGACAAAAACCAACCAATTGGCAGCGAAATATGATGATGTCTCAGAGCTTGCTTCTCAAACTTACCTTTAAGGCTTACCTTGGCCCTACTGCTTAACTTAAACAAATTGGGCTTTTACTAGTATGTTAAAAATATTATCATGCCAACAGAACCTTGAAATACATGTTATCTAGTGATATACACATTTTCTTTTATTAAATACGCAAAGGAAATGGGGTTGAGAATTCCCAAATGATAGGAGTTTGCCTTTGGGATTTTATCAGACATGAAAATGTTTTCAGGATTTACAGAGTAAAAAGAAAGAAAGAAAGGAAGGAAGGAAGGAAGGAAGGGAGGAAGGAAGGAAGGAAGAAAGGAAAGAAGGAAGGAAGGAAGGAAAAGAAAGGAAGGAATGAAGGAGGAAAAAGAAACAAGGAAAGAAAGAAAGAAAGAAACTCCAAATGGGGTCACAAGGAATTGGAAATGACTGCTAAAACTGAACACCAATAATAGCAGCCAAAAAGAAGAGAATAATTATAAAATGTTAAAAAGAGGCCATAACTAAGGATACTTTTCCAGCCTAAACATACCTGTCTCTGAAACAAGACCCAATAGTCTATTGTATTTTTCTATTATATACTTTTCCAATTAAATTTTTTATAAATTTTATTGTATAAATGTTGTAAATGGTAAATTTGTAAAAATTGTAAAAATGATATAAAAAGTAGCAATAAAAATGACAAAAATAATAGCATTGTTAATTATTAACAATTAGTATATTGTTTATCACATTAATTATTAATTAGAATAATTGCCTCTTATCTATTATTAATTTTTTTAAAACATTTAAAATATGTGGTCTCATTTGATCTTTACACCAAGATGTATATGATACATATATGGTAAGAATACTGATTATTATCCCTGTTTTACAGATGCGAAAACTGAGGTTCAGGAGGATTAAATAATGGGGAGAAAGATTCTCCTTGGAATCATTTTCACTCTCCACATCAGATCTTTTATTGGCAAAAAGGGCCTCCTTCACCTGCAATTAGCACAATCTGGGTCTGGGAAGCTCCTCCCTCTCTCTTCAAGGAGACTGGGAGGTCATGGGAGGCATAACTTACAGAATGCTAAGCATTCTCCTGCGGAGAAAGGGCGGCCATCCTCACCAACTGCCAAACAACTGCCACACACAGGGCATGCAAGCCAGGCTAGCTCAAGCAGCAAGGCACCTGGAGGGAGAGACAGGAGACAGCATGTGACAGATAAGTCAAGCCACCGCCACTACCACCTTGACCATCATTTCCCCTCAGACTGTGATAGGGACAACTCAGCACCCTGAACACGAGAACCTTGGGACCAGGGATGCTCCCAATCCGATGCCCTCTGCCATCATCCTTCTTGCTTGACCTGTGGTAGAGTCTCCTGAACTCCTTTTGGTCTGATCAGCCACAGGCGGACACACTGAACATTGACCCCAA
Source organism: Gracilinanus agilis (assembly GCF_016433145.1). Taxonomy (NCBI): domain Eukaryota; kingdom Metazoa; phylum Chordata; class Mammalia; order Didelphimorphia; family Didelphidae; genus Gracilinanus; species Gracilinanus agilis. Next base: position 496,682,275 of record NC_058132.1, read on the forward strand.
CATAGTAATGTCATTTTTGTCCTCTTCAAGTATGAAGGACAACAACCTGTGGAGATGCAACCTCTCCTGCAAAGACTACATCCCCTGCTATTTAAAGCCCATTAAGGAAACTTCTTGCCATCTAGGACCATGGCACTGTGAAATGGTTCCGGATGAGAAACTAATTATTTGTCAGTGGAAATGACATTAAAGAAGAGGCATTTATATCATCAGCTTTGTCACTGAACTCTAAAGACCTTGGGAATTTTCCCTCCTACTTGATGTTATAATCTTTCATGTGTCTTATCTTCACCTTAAAAGAAGAGGTCTTTGAAAGCAGAGATTGTCCCACTTGTCTATTTGCATCCCTACCACAATTTCAAGAGGGAGAGGATGCAAAAAGAAAAATGGAATAAGGGAGAAATGATGGTTGGAAGAGTAGGGAAAGAAGAACCAGGAAGGGCTTCATATGGCATCATAAAGGCTACTAGAGATTCAAGATAAAGGGATTTAATTTTGAAAATGAAAATGCCATTGGGCAGAAATGCACAGATGCTCAAGAGTGAAATGTCCTGGGTTTTGATGTTACTTGAAAAATGAAACCTTGTTTACTTGTACTGGATAGTGAAAAGGAAATAAGACTAGAAATGTTGCTAGGAACCAGATTTTGAAAGGTTTGAAAAGCCAATATGAGAAATTTATATTTTATCCTAAGAATAAATCTGGAGATTAAAATTAATGTGCAAAATACAAAAGATTATATTTATAATTTTTATTAATAATAAACTAACAAAGAAAACTAACTGAAAGGCACTGACCAGCCCACTTCCAAGGGCAAAAGAGAAAGAATGAGGCGGAGCCTCAGAACTTATACAAAATGTGACCACACAAATGCAGACGAAAGGAAAAGCATTGCAGGTAACACAGAAAGGAATTTTGGGTACTGTAGTTTTTAGGGGTTCAATGTTTTCCAACTATACACAATACAGAATCATAAGTGTGTCCATTTGTGGCTTATATGTTACCCTTTTGAAGGATATTTATGTTTTAAAATAAGATCACCTAGAGGCAGCTGGGTAGCTCAGTGGATTGTGTCACAGCTGTGTGACCCTGGGCAAGTCACTTAGCCCCCATTGCCCACCCTTACCACTCTTCCACCTATAAGCCAATACACAGAAGTTAAGGGTTTAAAAAACTTAAAAAAAAATAAGACCATCTAAAATCCTTTATTCAAAGCCCACATATGGACACTCTATAAAAGGTGGCATGATGTAGTAGATGGAGAAGTAGCCCTGAAACCAGGAAGACATGGGGTTCAAGTTCCATTTCTGACACCTACTGCCTATGTTACCTTGAGTCACTTCTCAGTACTCTAGGCAAATCAACAATGAACTGCAAAGAGTATGCATTTCAGAAAATTTGAATTAAAGGAATTTGACTTAATCTGAAAATTACAAAAAACCAATGAAATTAAGGGTTCAGTCCCTATTCCAGCTGGATAGTCTATACTCAAACTCTATTTCGTGGTAATAGTATATAGTAAGTATATGATATACCATATAAGTCAGTCCCTTATTAAACTCCTAAGGCTGAGCCAGATCTATCTATCATCTAACTTCTGCATGCTGGCAAGGTTATACCTCATGCTTTATAAAAGAGTTAAGTTCTTCTCCACTCTGCCCATCAAACATAGACTACAGAAACATAAGAGAACCAGGAGCTCACTTGCATTGAATAGATGCTCTTTTTTTTGCCCCCTCCTCACTTTTGATATATCCGTTAAGACTGTAAGGAGGATACGTAGCACTTCAATTTCCAGGCAACACAACACTGAGGCCGATCTATCAAAAGCTGACTCGAGTGGGTGGTGAAATACAGTAGGAGGTGGCTGGCTACACAGTTGTACTATTAAATTACAGTCTGTCCGAGGAGAGTAATCTCTTGTTTCAGCAGCAGGTACCAGTACAAGAGACTGTAAAAACCTCAAGCACTCTAAAATAGGCTGTCACACAGAGCATCATAAATTATATCCGTCAAATATTCCATCATTCATTCATGCTGGAGTCTCAAGCTGCAAAGAGGAGTCGGCTTTGGGTGCTGAGGGAAAAAGGAGAGTTCCAATGGATTCTAGAGAGAGGGAGGGAGAAAGGAAGGGAGGGAGAGGAGGAAAGAAACAATCATATTTCTGATTTATTTTTATTCTTTCTCTTAACCACTCCAGGGAAAGCTATGAGATGACTTTACTTAATCAAATGAAATGCTTTGTGATTTATATGACTGATGGATTTGGATATAGATCATAGGATCATAGCATTAGACCTGGTTATGACCTTAAAGGTTGTATCCTCTATCTCCTAATTTTACAGTTGTGGAAACTGAGGCTCAGTGATATTTAGTAAACCAAAGTCACACAGATAGTAATTAGAAGTCCTAGGTTTTGAACTTAATTCCAAAAACGACAATCTTTCTACTTGATCATGCTAATAATTTTGAAACTTGAAAGAGATTGAGAGATCATATCATCTAACTTCCTTATTTTATCTCTAAGGACACCGTGGCACAAATAGGCACATTGACTTACCCAAGATCATATAGTAGCACAGTTGGAATGTGTATCTCCTGATTCCCATAACATATACTCCTATAAAGTTCTGCACAAAACAAATTTGTATAGTCCTATTTTCACATTGGTTTTTAATTATGTTTTCAAAAATTCATTCCTTTGTTGGGAATGAACGTGAAATATAATAAAAGCCATACTTCATAAACCCAATACTAACTTCAAGAAGCATTCTGCCTTGGTTGAAGTTTGTATTTATTAAATTTCCCTTACCTCTTTGGAAATAACTAGCCAATCTGTCCTATAATCTAATTTGCTCATTAACTATGCTCAACATCTTTTATATCCATTTTCTTCTCTCTGCTCAAGTGGTTGTCACCTTAGCTCCTCTCACATAGATGAATGCAATAGCCTGCTAATTGATGGTCTTCTTCAGTCAAATTTATACCCATTCCAGTCCATCTTCTACCTGGCTGTCAAAGCAATTTCTCCAAAGTATAAGTCTAACCATGTCACTTCAGTACTTGGTAAAATTCAGTGACTGACTCCCTATTGCCTCTAGACTCAAATAGAAACTCCTCTATTTGGCTTTTGCAGCCTTTCACAACTTGGATTCAAAATCAATGAACAAATATTTATTGTCTACTCTATGACGGTCACTGTGCTTACTTCCAGAAAAATAAGTACAAAAGTAAAAGAAACTCTACCATCAAGCCCTACAGGAGTTAATATTGTAATGGATGACATAATCTATGCATATGTTTCCCATATGTATACATATCCTTCTTATATTTGTATATTGATATCCACATATTTATATGTAGGGATAAATATATATGTATATATGTTTGTATATATATATGTGTGTGTGTATGTATAAACATTGTGGAGATGTCCCCTTTTCCCCTGTCAAGCTCTACTCTATATTTATCTACTTATTTACTTATCCTCCAGCACTGTGAATTAGACTATAAGTTCCCTCTGGTCAAGAAACATAATGTTTTTCAACTTTGCCTTCTCATCTTCCCAGAACCTGGGAGGCACTATGATATGGTTGATAGATGGTTGGCCCTGGGAAAAGAAAGATAAACATATTCGTTTATGAGATAGATTGTTAGATCAATAGGTAGGTAGATAGAAAAATAGATGATACATCAGATTAGAGAGAGACAGACAGATGTAGACATATATAGGTATAAAGATGAATATGGAGATAGAGATATGTGTATGTACATTTTCATATGCATATGTTCCTATATATAAATACGTGTATATGTAGTTGCCCAAGTATGAAAATATAAACAGAATATATTCAAAATTAATTCAAGGTAGTTGAGAAAGGGCCTGAACTAGCAGCTGAGATATCCAACTTTAAGGAAATATTATTTGCATTACAGCACTCTAGGATTCACCCAAACTGGCCTTCTTGATATTTCTCATGCAAAATGCTATATCACCTATCTTCACATCATTGCCCTTATTGTGTCTCAGAGCGAGAATTTTCTTTCCTCACTGTAGTCTCTTAGAATTGTTTGTATCCTTTAAATATCTACTCAAGCACCACCATGTCACTTCACTATTCATATTACTTCATTACTTCATGTAACACATTTTATGATTTTCCTTATTCCTAGCTCTCTTCTTTCCTCTAAAAAATTTACTTCACATTTATTTTATATCTATATTGTATATACCAATCAATGTATGTATTTCCTCCCCTTATAGTAAGCTCCTTCAGGTTGAGGAATGCTTCTGCCTTTGTATATTCAGTAAAACTCGATACCTAATAAGTGCTTCATAAATGTCCATTGACTTATTGATTGAATGCAACAATTATAATCTAACAAATGCCATTAATTGATTCTGTGGAATTGTTTCCAGGAAAACCTAATGTTAGTAGATAGTGTTGTAGGGTTCAGATAGCTCCACAGGAGCACGTTTGTATTATAAATAGGAAATCAACCAAACAACAATAAATTAACATTTCATTACTTTGTGATGGAGTAATAAGATTGTTGTGAAATGGGGTGTATGGGATTCTCAGAGGAAACTAGTATCTCTTGCGTGAGGGCTTGCTGAGCCCATTTAAGGACTGCTTTGCTCCTCTGGAGTCTATTCAACTCTCACCTGTGACTCCAAGAATTCACAGAGACCACACTCTAGTAAACCATCTTGGCAGGTATGCTAATCTAGGTTGATGGTACCCAGCAGGCCTCAGACCCATTATTGAATTAGGGGGGGGTATCTACCCAAGCCTGTGAGGACTTCCCCCTGGCAGAAGAGTAAGATGAGAAAAAATTGTTCCAATGGCCATGAAGGCAAGGAAGCAAGAGACATGAAGTGCTTAAAGCTTGGTTACACATTGAAGAAGTCAAGGTTACCCACTACATTCAGTCATCTTAATTTATCTTGCCATTGGACTTTGATGACTCCAGAAGAAAGAGTGAGGCCAATGACTTTATGCAACTTTGCCTCATTTATATCCAATTTTATGTACAAGTCAAAAGATACCACCAGTGAAGGCATTTGGTCCTCCTTAAATATGAAGGACAACAACACAGAAGAAATGACATTGATAAAAATAACAATATGAGCATTTTATATCTAACCATAATCATATATTTTAGGTCTGGAAAGGATTTTAGAAGTCATCCAATCCACCTTCATGTCACTTCATTACTCGAAGTGAGCAAAGTATATGAAGAAGTAGATACTTAGATTTGATTACTTGCTCGTGGTTATATAAATACTTAGTGAAAAGACAACATCTGAACTTTGGTCTTTCCCACCCCAAGTTTAGCAATCCATTCATTGCACCAACCTGTCTCTCATTCACATGCACCACACTATTCATTTCTAATTCATTTGAATGTCTGCCCATTTTCATCAGACTTAAATACTGCAGGCATTATACTGACTTTTTTATGTTTCAGATATTCAACAGAATTTACTTATTGGAATAGTTACATAGAGGCATGGAAGATTTTTTTCACATTGAATTCAGACAATTATACTTCAACTTATACATGCAGTAGATAATTATCATTGCAGTGTGGGAAAAATATCTTATCTCTTTAAAAAACCTTCTCAATCCATGCCAGTGGCAAGGGTCTCACTGATAGGAATTTCTTTAAGATGAGAGAAAAGAGGACTAGGAGTCATTTTTTCCAATACTTGTAATATTTCTTTATCAACCATGGGCTGAAACGATAGTCAAGATGGTAGTCAATATGATCTCAAATGGGAAAAGTGACATTTAAATTGAGTGATTTTTATAATTTGTTAACTAAATGTAAGTAGAATTATGCTAAATAAATACATAAAAAGTCGTCCTGTTATGAGAATAAAAGGAAGTTTTACTTAGGTCTTTAGGTTATTAGATGATAGGTCTATAAATCTAGAAGAGGAGGTCTTAGAGACCATTCAGTATAATTTTATTTTATAGATGAGGAAACTGAGGACTAGTGATAACTTGTGAATTCTTCAAATTCAAATAAGAAGTAAGTGATCTTTTAATGGAAATGAAAGTTTTATATGGGAAGACTCCTTAGCAATCACAGACCACATTCCCAATCTTGGAGAAGAGGCTTGCTTTCTCTTGTTTATTAGGAGATGATGTAAAAGAATGTAGATGATTCAATAGATTCCATTATGATTACTGGGTATCCTGGAGATGAGGGAGGGAAAGCATATGTTCTTCTCATGCTACTCTAATAACTGAGCACCATATGTAGGATACTCCAGTAAATACCATGTTAGATTAGTAGCATAATCTATAAAATATGGGAAACATCAGATAATAGCTGTCAAAATTTTTACATAAAAACGAAGCAGTCAAAATTAGAAGGAAAACAGAAAACTGGGATGGAGAATGATTTATAGCAAGTTTCTCTCTGAAGGTCCCTTCTCAAATATAAGAGGAACTAAGACAAATTTATGAAGATAAGAGCCATTCTCCAATTGATAGTCAAAAGATATAAACAGGTAGTTTTCAGAAGAAGAAATCAGAAGTATCAACAATCATTTTTTGAAAAATGCTCTAAATCACTAATAATTAGAGAAATACAGATTAAAACAATTCTGAGATACCATATTACACCTATCAGATTGGCTAACACAACAGAAGAGGAAAATTACAAATGCTGGAGGGCATGCAGAAAAAAATTGAGACACTAATGCACTATTAGTGGAACTGTGAACTGGTCCAACCATTCTGAAAAATAGTTTGGAACTATGCCCAAGGGGCTATAAAATTGTGCATACTCTTTTGCCTAGAAATACCATTATAAAAATTGGAGCCCAAATCTGGACAATTAAGGGAAAAATGTTCTCATCTAGGAACCCAGAGGAGAAAGAAGGATCTCTCTATGTTTCTAACCAACAGTACAGGATGAATTCAATGGTTAAACTGAGGGAACTGGATGTGTGTGGTACCTATCCTATAACCTGGACTTCCATACCTACAACAAAGATATGAGGAAAGAGTTTTCAGAAAACTTAGGAACCAAAGTCGTGTTGAATTGAATCCATAGCAAGAGCTTTTAATCAGAACTGATGTACTAACCAGGTAATACATAGAAGAAGGCACCTAAACAGAAAAGAATATGGAGCTGTCAAGAGTAATTCCCCTTTCTCTAAAGCTAATGATCAGGGCTAGGGTTAAATTACCAAATAAATTTTGTAATTTGCAAAGTTTACCCATTTTATAAGTAACAATCTCTTTCTGTTTGATATTTCCCATATAGTCCTTTGTTGTGTGTCTTTCCAAAGAATATCTAAGCATTGTCCCTTCAGGTAACTGGGGAAATGAGTGAAGAGAAAGAAATAAGAGTTTAAAATTTAAGTCTTTTTCTTCAAGGCAAAACCAAGAAGAATCTCTATCTCAGGGTACCAAAACTGAAAAGGCACTGAAAATATTGGTACTCCTTCAGCAGCAAAAGATCATCTGTATTTAGCACCTCGTTAACAAGAATAACTAGATAACATAGGAAGCCACACCCTACCCAATACCCTAATGGCTGCATCCTAGGTGAGCTCTTCATCATCCTGACTCTGAATTATACTCCAAACTACCACCTTCTGGTGTAATGGAATCTCCACCCACAGTGACAATAGTAGCCATCTCTTCCACCATGATACAGTGTCCTGATGCTATCCCTTGACCCCAACAACTTAAGTTGATTGAAGAATATATGTCAAGCTACTGGCCTTTAATATTGTTTTGGGAAGTCTTTCCCTGTCCCAAGTGCTAAAGTGGTTAGAGTGTGCTGAAAGAAGAAGTAAGTATCTGAATATTAGTGAATCCATGAAGATGAGAAGTGGTGGCAATGAGGAACCCAAGAAAAGGCAACTTAGAGCAGGGATCTGAAGTTGTGGAACCAGAAAGGATCATGGCATCATGAAACAGGGAGTAGTAAGGTTTAGTGGAATAGAGGAGAAAGAAGGAATCATTGGCTCACATGGTATCATGGAGCCTTCTTCTTCATCTTAAGGAAACAGAACATTTGACAGTCTGCTAAAATATTAAATAAAATATGAAAGCTGCCAATGTATTACAAAAGCCCCTCAGCTAATGTAATACATGAAAGCTACTCATGTGATGCTTATGCCACTAATTCAATAAGAAAATTGCAAAAAGAGTATGAAAATCACTAATATGACATGAAAGTACAAAAGTCTACAAATTATATCAGTCACTGGTCCATTATATTAATCTTTTACCCAGTTATTTTCCAGAAGATCAGATCAGATCAGATTAGCAAATTTGGATTCAACTAATCTGCCTTAAAAAATTTTATCTTGTCAATTTTATGAAGTATCAGAAAATTGTGCCTTTCTTATACTAAGCGGTTGATCACATTGACATCTTTACATCATGGTACCAATGGAATCCTTTCCATGGTTTCTCTTCTTTTCCCATTACAAGACCTAAGATATAATTGCTCTTGGCATAAAATTCTGGGCATAGCACTTCTGAGATTAAGTTACATGAAAGGGGCACATCTGTAGATCTATGTCATACCATATGAACACATAAATGATTAGACACAGAAAAGACTATGATAGATAGAAAGATGGAAGTATGGATGAATGGATAGATAGATATATAGATAATAGAGGAATATAGTTGTGTATATATAATATATAGGTATATGATTATATGTATAATGTGCATGAATATAATATGCAGTAGGTATGTGTATATACATATAGGTATATAAATATGGAGAGAGACACCTTAGCAATCACAGATTGCATTCCAACCATGGAGAAGTGGCTTGCATGTTTTTTTGTTTATTGTTTATTGGGAAATGATGTGAAAGAATGTAGACGACTTAATAGATCTCATTATGATTACTGGGTAGCCTGGGGTTAGGGGAGAGAAAGTACATGTTCTTCCTATGATACACTAATAATTGCATGCCACGTGTAGGATACACCTGAAAATATCATGTTAGTTACTACATACACAACTCTCATCTGTGGGTCTAAAAAGCAATAGCATATTCAGTGCCCAAACCTGAGTAAAATCATCTTGGAAGAAGGGCTAAATCAGTCTGGGAGTAACTGAGACCTCAAATCCAACAGCAAGTTATGAAGATATCTATCCCTAGCAGTTGAAAGCTTCTTCCAGCAGAGTGGCAGATGAGACCAATTTGTTACAATAACTATAAAGGTGGCTGAAGAAGGTACTAAGGAGTCTTTAGACCTTAGTCAGGTATCAACACTATCATCATCCACTGTATCCCTGGCTGTCACCAGTTGCCCTAATTTTTGTCTTGCCACTGAATTTTAGTGGCTCTTGAAGAGAGAATGAGGCTGGCAATTTTGTGTAGCTCTGCCTCACTTAAATCCAATTCATGCCAAAGTCAAGATATTATCCTCATGATGTCATGGGTCCTCCTTGAAAATAAAGGACAAACGACAACAGTCGATACATATATACATAATATAACATGTACATAGTCATATATGTGTATATATGGTAGGGATGTTTCCACTTGAACTTCATCAACCACTACTGACTGTGAATTCTTCCCAATGGAAGACAAACATGGTTTAACACTTTTTTTACAGCATGCTACATTAGGAAGAATACTAAATTTTCAGTCAAAGTATGTGTATTTAAGTCCCAGCTCTGCTGCTCTATGTAACTAAATAAATAACTTCCCTGAATATGAATTCCCTCATATGTAAAATGAGAGTGTTGGACTAGATAATCTCTAAAGTACTTTCTAGCTTTAATAACTATGAGTTTCTCTGACTTAAAGGTCTTCTCTGCAGTACCTCTTTTGAAAACAAAGTAAAAGTCTAATTCAATTCAGCAAATATTTATAAGCATCTTCTGTAGGCAAGACATAAAGCCTTCAAGAAGTTTACATTTTGCTAGGTATCTAAGGGGGAAACAACATGCAGGCAGATAAATAAATACAATGTAATTTGAAAAAAGAAAGAGAGACAGAGAGAGACAGACAGAGAGAGAGAGACAGAGAGAGAGAGGCAGAGACAGAGACAGAGAGCACTATTATATGAGTAAACTAGGAAAAGCTTCCATTAGAAGATGGCACCTTGTCTGAGCCTCGAAGAAAGGTAGGCAAATGAAGGAATAATGGTAAAAAGGAAGCTAGGTGGCTAAGTAGATTTGAGAGCCACGCCAATAGATGGGAAATCCCGCATTCAAATTTGACCTCAGACACTTCCTAGCTGTGTGACCCTGGGAAAGTCACTTAACCCCAGTTGCTTAGCCCTGATCACTCTTCTGCTTTGGAACCAATACTTGGTATTGATTCCAAGTCAGAAGGTAAGAGCTTAAAAAAAAGAAATTAAGGGAGGCAGATTTGAGTTCAATATTAAGGGAAAAAATTATTATTGAATGAGACAAAGTAAAAGACGCAAAGAGTCTCTGGTTCCTTGACTTAGGAAGACTGAAATATGAAGAAGTAGCTCCCTTGTTGCTGTTCAGTCAGTCTTTTCAGTCATGTTCTATCCTTCATGACCCCATTAAGAGTTTCCTTGACAAAGATACTAGAGTGATTTGCTATTTTCTTCTCCAGCTCATTTTACAGATGAGGAAACTAAAGCAAGAAGAGTTAAGTGGCTTGCCCAGGGTTATACAGCTAGTAAGTGTCTGAGGCCAGATTTGAACACACGACGATGAGTCTTACTGGTTCCAAATCCAGCACTCTATCCACTGTGCCACCTGGCTGCCTAATATGAGAAGAAAGGCTGGTATTTCTAGACTTTTGTCGTTTTTAATGCTTTATGGCTTAAAGCAGACAAACTAATCCCTTTCAGTTGGTATGGCTGCCACAGAATGTTTGAATAGTTTTTTAAATCATAGGCACACAGAGATAGAAGAAATACAGAGAAGTTCTTTACAAGCTCCATGCACACGCCTGGCCTTAGGATAGAGTGGCCACCTATTGCATGGAGTTTCAGGGACTTGAGGAAGGCTTTTTTCTTTAGTTTTCTAAATAATACCAAAACCTAAAATGGCATAACAAAGAGATTGATTCTTCTAGCATAAGATTTCCCCTCATGTTAAAATGCAAATACTGCCTGAAAGAAATAACACATGAATTCTTATCAATCACATACACATTAATGTGAGTAAGTTTGCCAGAATTTTCCTGGGAGTAGAATTTAATAAAGGGGAAAGTTGAGAAATTGGAGATATTGGAAGGTCAAGGGGAAATGCCACTTGGGAAAACTGGGAGAAATGATAAAGACTGGAAAATGAGAGCAGGGAAGACAAACAAACATTTTTGCCTAGAAAAACCTCTGCTCTTACATTTCAGCAGAATTACATGGAAGTCAGTCAGGTCAGGTACTTTCGTTTACTTCTTAAAGGGATCCATTAGAAAGACTTCCCAAACTGACTCCTACCCTTGCCCAAGTTTTAAAAGTCTCTACTGTCAGGAAATTTCTTTTGACTAATCTTATACCTAACCTGCATCTCTTTCACTGTAAAATAAACCCCTCTCCCCTCTTTTTGTCTTTGATGCTGGTCAACGAGAGTGGTGTATTCAGCAGCACCATCTTTACTTTAACCCATCGTATTCCAAATGATGGTTAGTTATGACTCTTTAATTATCTTTTCTCATCACCAAGGCCACAACGCATTGCATCTTTAAAATAAACATTGATTTTTTTCATTAGCCAAGCCCCACCCAACACTATTATTGTACACTTTCCTCACATGCCACCCCTTTTCCCTCAACTGCAAACTAGTGAATTATGATTGTCCAGTTAGGAACAGTTTTGAATTTACACATAAAAGATAAAGTTATTATAGCATTTTGAAGAAAGATTGAAGGAAATCTTTGAAGCTAATTATCTAAAGATTAGAGAAAGGATATCTTTTAATTAATTTCAAGCCCCGGATTGAGTATTAAGCAGAAACATGAAAGAAAGATTTCCAATTGGAAGGGGTGGTTCTGGAAGAGTCTCCTTCCCCTTGAGGATTACTATTTAATTTTCAACATTGATTTGAAATAAATGCTGGTATGATCTCCAAGGGAAAACATATTTCAGTTGTAAACATAAAAGACTGTACATAAACTGTATAATAAGCAAAATGTAAAATATTCTCTTCTGAGGACTTGGCCACCACAGTATAGCGTCATGTTTAGACAATTCTCCCCTAACATTCCTCATTCCTCTCAGGTAAACCCTCTCTCTCTCTCTCTCTCTCTCTCTCTCTCTCTCTCTCTCTCTCTCTCTCTCTCTCATTATATGAGAGAGAAAGAGATAGTTGTGTAGATATATACACACATAGTCATGTATGCACAAATACATATAACATGTGTGAATGCATGTATGTATACTAACATGTATGTTTATATTTTAACTGTTAGTGGCTAATTAGTTCTTTTTTTTTTTTTAAACATGGCTAATTAGCTCTATATCAGGATGAGCTACATTACTATCAGGCTAAATTTGAAAGTACATGTGGCTTTCATAAATTAAAACTTCCAAATATTTCTTCATTATAAATTTTCTTCTTACTTTATCAGCATGCCCTGGTTTTCTTCAGACTCTCTTTGCTGATTTTCATTTAGCATGTTCTCTCTTCTCGTTCTAAAGCCATGATTAATTTGTGTAGGGGAAGAACTTCTGTGATTGCACCTGATATTTCCATATAGTTACCATTATTTTATTAATTTGTTACTTTTGTTTTTATCAGATTTTCAGAATTTATAATTTTATTTTCATAATAATATAACTTTACTTGCGTCCTTCCAGATAAAATGCCTGAGAGGATCTCTGACAAAAAAGATTTTTAAACTATTAGGAAATATATTATTTGGCTCATCTGATGATAAATTTTCAGGGTGAATTTGATGACATGAATGCCACAATTGTGATGTGTGGAGCTGAGAAGTGTTCCTCATATAATTCCAACAAGTCCACCAATGAAGTCACTTCTACAATTGACAATCTAAAAAGTAATAAGCAACACCATTCTCATTATACCCAAATTCACAACGAAAGAGGTGACAAACTACAATGTCTGAAAGGTAAAGATTATTATTCTTAGCAATAAGCTTCTGCTTTTCAACTAGAATGAGAATATGTACAATTAAATATTATTGCATTTTAATTTAATCCTACTTCATATCTACGACTTGTGTTGCAACAAATTCCTAGGGTTTTTTTTCCTTTTTAAATTTTCTATAGAGGGGCATTGTCTAGAAACATTCAGAAATATACAAAGTCTGAGGGCAGTGCTAACTGGTCTGTTGCATTAGGTTTATTAGAAAACTTTGCTGTTCTTACTGTCATTCCTGGTATTCTAGAATGAAAAAAAAACCTACTCATAAAAAGTTTGTGAAATCGTTCCTGAGGTGTCCTTTCATCAGTGAAACTATGGACTGAGAGAGGGGATTTTCTCACTGGGTGTTCCTATACGAATCAAATTACAAGGAGAGAGAGAGAGAGAGAGAGAGAGAGAGAGAGAGAGAGAGAGAGAGAGAGAGAGAGAGAGAGAGATATTAATGGATATAATTAGGTACCTTTGTTTTGATCAGAAAACTAAAAGGAAACAAAATCTATGTCAGGACTAGTTTTGCCCAGTGTCCTCATTGTGAAATTCTTTTATTGAAAGTTATCTGAAAGTTTTTATCCCTGATATGTATGTATAATGACCAATTAGTTATTGCTGCTGTTTTGCAAGGCATGCTATAAATTTATTCAATATACATAGAATAAGTCAAACAAATTTGGCCTGTAATTTTGGTTAGCAATAGATCACTGGAAACAAATACTTGTTCAACAAAATCCATAACTAGAGCAAAGACGATGTTAGAAGCAACCATAACAGTACTTACTAATATTGTATTAAAGTTCCTGAAACCATTATTTAACAAAAACTATGATATAACCTTCAGCAATTATTTTATAACTTTTGATCTTTCCTAGAGATTTGCAAAGCAAAATTGCAGGATGGTTGAGACTATTCATCAGAACCATAGAGGACTTGTAAAATTAACAAAGACTTGCAAGCTACTACATGAAAACTCTGATTCTGAAATTTAGAGAAAAGTCTACCACGACACTGACTTCATATAAATGTGAGATGCCCAACTATTATGTAACTGCAACTACTATGTAATTGCTATTATGAGTACCCTCCATCCAGATGCAAAAGTCACATACTGTCCTGTTCTACAATAAGAATAAGGTAGGAGTAGATGTTTTTTTTAATAAATCACAAGGCATTACTCCATAAAAGGAACAAGGAGATGGCTTGTGTGTTTGTTGTAAAATGTTCTAGACATAGCCCTCATCAAGGGCTGTGTAGTATATTAAAAAGCTTGAAAATCAGAGGTAGCTAGGTATCTCAGTGGACAGAGAGCCAGGCCTGGAGATGGGAGATCCTAGGTTCGAATCTGTCTTGGTTGATCCTGGGCAAAACACTTAATCCCAATTGCCTAATTTTTACCACTCTTCTGCCTTAGAATGACACTTAATATTTACTCTAAGACAAAAGGTAAGGATTGTTTTTAAAACTTGTAAATCAGACGTTAGATTTCAAGAATACAGCCGAAAGGTGAGTAAAGAGCTTTCTGGAGAGAGTCCAAGTAGCAAATAGAAGTTAAAGCAACTATAGGTGAAAACATAAATGTTCCTCTCACCAAAATGGGCTACATTTAGCATGCTACAAAGTGTCAGAACAGGACCACAGATTTAGACAAAAAAATCTGTTTGTGGCAAATGTAAGGCAAAAAAGTTACAAAATGAGATTCCAAAATAAGTCATTATAAGGAAATATACTTTACTTCTCCTATATGTACAGGCAAATTAATTGTAACTATAAGTAATTATAGATAGAAATTTAACTTTTTTAAAGGAGATTAAAATTAAATTAAATATAGACATTATATTTACTACAAAATGAACATTTTCACCCTATTTTTATTTCCTTTGCCTTATGGATTTAAAAAAGCAACACTTTCAATTGATATTCAGTTCAACTGAAATTTGAGTCTTGTGGCATTCTTAAATTCTAGCCTTCTACTGCATCTCTGCCAATGATAAATTCTTTTGCTTTGCTAAAATGGTTCAATTTGATCTCAATATTTATTTCCTTATACTACATCTGCATTTGTCCATTTTCCTTCCCAACAATCACCTTCCAAGATTGGCAGAGCATGAAAATTTTGGTGACCAAAATATAGTCCTGGAGGGGCAGCTGGGTAGCTCAGTGGAGTGAGAGTCAGGCCTAGAGACAGGAGGTCCTAGGTTCAAACCCGGCCTCAGACACTTCCCAGCTGTGTGACCCTGGGCAAGTCACTTGACCCCCATTGCTCACCCTTACCACTCTTCCACCTATGAGACAATACACCGAAGTACAAGGGTTAAAAAAAAAAATATATATAGTCCTGGCTATAGGCTGGGAATAAAGAGTTGGCTTCAGAATCAGCAAGACCTCACTTCAAATCTAGTCTATGACACATGCTGGACTAGTTGTATGACCTTGGGGAAGAGACTTAACTCTAAAAACCACAGGAAACTAAACGTATAATTTATAGAGCTGGTCTTGATTTGCATTGATACAAGAGGTTTCCTCACTAGTATTTCCTATACTAATAAAATCATGGGTCTTATTTTTAAAAAGTAAGTTTACTTGCTTAGGATGAAAATTAAAAAGGTTTTTTTTGTTGGTGATCATGATGAAGATAGTAATTATAATTACCCTCCAGAAAGTATTCTCTCAAAACATCCCAGTTTGCTGTCACGTAGATTTGTAAATTCTATGTCAAAGTGTAGGCAATATTAATTCAGTTACCCAAAAGGCAATTCCTTCATTGCCATTTCTTCTAAAATAAAGAATACACTTTGCTTTTGGAGCACCATCTCATACATTGCCAACTTTTTTTTGAAGGAAAACATTAAAATTTGTAATCCTTTGGGATTTGTAAATGGTAAAGTAATGAGTAATCCCAATGCTCTTGCTTTGCCTATTTGTTAGAGCCTTAATACTTTTTTGAACCTAGCCATTCATATGTCCCTGATAAGGGAATTTTTGTTGCGGCCCCAAAACAAGTGCATTCAGTTTTCTTCCCACTGCAACTTCATGTCCATCTACTGTATGATGAGGAATGAAACAAAATATAGGTATATAAGGATAATAGGACAGCCTCGCTCAGGACAGTTTCACCAAAACAAACCCATTTCTAGCTCTTATGTCCTAACGGCAGCATCAACACTATTTTCTACAAGCTCTGATTGCCATGATGGGTCTGTCTTTTGGAACATTTGCAAGATCCTTTAACAACCCCTCCGGCCAAGGGCTTGCAGAAAAGAATAGTTGAGAGATGGGGTTCCAAGGAGCCCACAACTATCCCAGTTGAAAACCTCTTCACCCAAGGGATTTGGTTCATGCCTTCGAGCAATCTGCAGTCTGTGACTTTGTTCGGCTGCATATGGCCCATTGACAGTCAGCAGCTGTCAGGCCTCCCACACCCAGCTGGCCAACTGAGACCTTGTCTAGACATGTGTAACCAACGGACACAGCTCATCGCTTCAGTTTGGCCATCATAACAATTGAAACTCAGAGGTACCTGATTGGTTCAACTGGAATGAGAAGTATTGATTAGGAAATCAAGCAGGATGAACCAGTCAACCAGACCACATTACTATTTTCCCACCATGAATGGTGGGTATGTCTGTATACATATGGCCTAAATTACAAGCAAAGGAGAAGGAACCAACATACCCATCAACTATTTGGGTCTTCTTCATCAATAAGCAGGTCCAGAAATCTGTCTTTTCACAGCTGAACACACCAAATCACTTGCTCCCTTTCAAGAAATATCTTGTTAAATAGTATTGGAAACCCCCTTTACTTAAACCCAGACCATAAGGGGAAAGGAATGAGAGAACAATTGGAAAAGCAAAGCAGTTGTTGTTTTTCCAATTTCCCTCTTAAAACAATCACACTCAAAAAAATAATAATCCACCATTTGCATGTGCCATTCACTATACAGAATATTACAAAAGTAAAGATTTAATATTAATAGCCTAAAGAGCTGCCCTATGACCTCTCTCTCTCTCTCTCTCTCTCTCTCTCTCTCT
>NC_058132.1:496699580-496716834 GCF_016433145.1 Gracilinanus agilis
CTTTCTCTTTCTCTCCCCTCTCTGTCTCTGTCTTTGTCTCTCTGTGTCTCTGTTTCCCTCTCTATCTCTGTCTCTCTCTCTTTCTCGCTTTTTCTCTACCTCCCCCTTCTCTCTGTCTTCCTCTCTCTCTTACACTCACATGCACATACATACATATATATATACATATGTGTACACACTTAAGGAAATAAAATCAAACTCACGGTCATTCAATCTGAGAGATAAAATAAATTCATAATTGTTCAAATAATAAATGCCTTTTGGGGAGGATTTTAGACTTTATCTCCAAACCCCTTTCCGGTTATAAAATAATTATATAAAATAAAATATGAAACCTATAAAACTGATTCTGTGAAGAGCTTGTCTTTTGTTATGTATGCAATCAGTGTGTATTTTTTATAAAGATCATTGGAGTATCTAAGAAGTCTCTGCCTTTATGTATGTGTGTGTGTGTGTATGGGAGAAGGGAAAAGGGGACGTTAAACAAAACTCCACAAAATATATACTAAATGAGAAAGTTGCCCTGGTTCCAGAAACTTCAAGGCTGAGATGAGCTGCTGCAAGTGTCTCACCAAACGTGGGGCCCCACATAGCATTGTGCCAAAACAACACAGTTTGGTGCTCATTGTGTCCTAATTAATACTATAATGAGCTTCCTTAGATAGCCAAATCCTTAATCAGCCCTATCAAAACTATGTCTTCTCGGAAAAAAAAAAAAAAGACTCATGTTAATTCTGCTTAATTTCTGACAGTGGTTAAGCACCATTAATACTCCATAATTTCATTGTATGTTATTGTAATCATATCAGCATATATCTCAGCAGCTACAGAAGGCTCAATAGGCCGCTCATGAATTATCAGTCATGTGACTCTGTTTCACTAAGAGACTATCTTCCATCACAGCCAGACCTCCTTTGCCCTCCCCGCAGTCAGTAGCCTAAGCAGGTATTAATAAAGGTCTCCTTTTTTAAATTGCACTGCTCTAAATGGTCTTTAAGGGACCCAGCAGTAATCTCAAGATCCCTATATTTTAGCAGGAAAGCAGGACAGAGGAATTAATAAGAGCCCTTTCTGTGTAAACTGCTCCCTGCTCTAAGGCTATATCCTGATGTCAGGGCGCTAAGAGAATTTTAAATGCACAGGATGGATTGTTTGTGTTGCAAAAGCGAAACAGGGGGCAAAGGCTAAGAGACTTGAGAAAATTGAAAGACTGCCAGGGATGCTGGGATGCAAATAGCAACAAAACAGGGATAAATGCTGCTGCTCACATATGCAGGAGTCCTGCAGAAAAAAAAAAAGGTTATTAATTTTCACCAGGCTGTATCTTACAGCTGGTAGCTCAGCATCAGTTTTTGGTGTAATGAAAATGGTCTGAGCAGAAGATAAATGGTTCATAAAGTGGACCATTTAGATGCAATCGAGGCTCAATCTGGCCAGTGACTAATCACGTCCCCCCAGTAAAGCTGAATTCCACTAACAGACTTTTTTTTTTCCTGCTGTACCAGTGAATTGTAGTCGGGTCTAAGTTCAAGGCAGGCAGAGAATTATCTTGATTTATTAGAGCACTGCCTGGCCGTGCCACTCGCTCTGCTGAGGCTTTGTGGGCTTCTGCCCTGTTGCTGTCGGAGTGTAATTTTTACTGTTCCCCTGTGAGTAGTACACAGCATCATTTTCAGCTGCTAGAAAAATGGGCTGCTTTTGCACCTGTAATTTTTCTTCTTTTGCTGCTGAAGGTATATAATATATCTCTAAAGTGCGTAATAAGTTTCTGAAAAACGTGTTTTTAAAAGAAATTGATTCCAATGGTTTATAAGCCCGAGCAAGGCCACATAAGGAAATGCACCAGATTGCAAAGGTATGCTTGGTTGAAAAGGCAGCCATTTTTTCCTTTCCATTTAGTAAATTCAGACTTCCAGTCCAGGGTGTAATTTCAGACATTTCCTATACAGTAGCTGCTTCTCATAATGAACTCTGATCAAATAAAAATGTTGTTTATATTGAGACTTTACAAGTCCTGATTACGTATAAAATAGAGTAAAATCTCTCATAATGACATTTAATTGTGAGAAAGAAAAGATTCCAATAGAAGAGCATTCAGCTGCATTTGTTCAATGTTCCTTTGCATAATGTCGTTTATAGATAGTTCAATTATGACATTATTATGAGCTGCATATGAGTAACTAACAGGCTCCTTGTATTTTTAGACCTATCGAGAAAGAACTTGGGTAGGAGTTCCATTATACTTGCTGGGAGTTATTCACAAAAGGCACATTATTTTTACTAGGCTTTGTAATGTCAATTCAGCTCATTATTTTCAAAGTTTCACCTAAAATCTTATAAGCACCATCCAAAGGAAAGAGTTCAGACCGCAGGAAAGAAGTGGAAGGCTGGCTTACTTCCTTGAGATTACAAAATGAACCTGCTGGCCATTGTGAAGAGGACAAATGTGGGAAGCGTTTGAGTTGGTTTGTACTCCTACTCTCTAAGACAGGCTATTTTTTCCTTTGCTCTGAAGGGCCTGACAGATATGATAGGTAAACGATCAGGAATAAGAGGGAGAAAGTGTGGCTGTAAACCTTGGTGATCATACATCTTCCATAAAAGGAGCTCCGTTCCATCCCTTGCCCCAGATCTCAGGTGTCAGACTCTCAATGGGGCCAGCTTTCTGACAGAGGAAGAAAATTGTGGATTAATTATTTCAAGACCACCCTGTCAGAGTTGTCCCCTGCCTGTTTAGCAAGAGGAAATATTCCCTGCTCGTATGCTTCTTGGAAACATGGCACTTTGAATAGCGTACCTGTGACCTGGACTGCACAGTAAGGCAAATGTATACTTTACAGTGAACTTAGACCTATAATCTTGGCAGGAAAACTGCCCCTTGAACCCTTCCAATTACCAACCAATTAACAAACATTTATTAAGCACCTCCCACGAGCCAGGTTCTGGGGATACAAATGAGAAGAACAAAACAACCACTAAATTATCATTTTTGGTGGCCTTATATCATAGGATCTTATAATGATTATTCCTAGGTTTCTGAATTATTCTCTCTTTTTTTTAAATGTTGCCTTCTATATTAGAATCTACATCAAGTATCAGTTCCGAGGCAGAAGAGTAGTAAGAGGTAAGGAACTAAGGTTAAGTGACTTGGCTGGGGTCACAAAGCTAAGAAGCATCTGAGGCTGGATTTGATTTCCCATCTCCAGATCTGGCTCTCTACCACTGGGCCACCTAGCTTCCCCATCCTATACTACTATTAATATCCTTCTAATCCCCACTCCCTATTTCTCCCACTTCGGTCTATCCTTCCACAGTTGCCAAGATAGTCTCGCTTAATGTTTAATGTTAATGACTGTATCATTATTCTCTTTAAGAATCTTATGGGGCTCCACATTCCCCAAAGGATAAAAATCAGACCCTTTAACCTGATAGTGACGGGTTTCTATAATTAGATTACAATTTACATCTCCAATCTTATTTTGCATCTCTTCCTTTGTATATAACTACTTTATATATATTTGTATAGGGGCAGCTAGATGACACAGTGGATTGGACCCTGGGCCTGAAGTCAGCAGAGTCATCTTCCTGAATCCAAATTAAGCCTCAGACACTTACTAGATGTGTGACCCTAGGCAAGTCACTTAACCATCTTTGCCTCTGTTTCCTCATCTGTAAAATGAGCTGGAGAAGAAAATAGTAAACCACTTCAGTATCTCGGCTGAGAAAATCCCAAATGGGGTAATGAAGAGTAGGACATGACTGAAAAACATCATGTATTTGGATTAGTTCATTTTATATTTATGCTGTATGTATTTATATGTATCCTTATTATCTCCCCCATTCGAACATAAGCATATGGAGAGTAGGGATTATTTCTTTCTTTGTATCTCAGGCATATAGTACAATGCCTGTCCTGAAGTCAACTGATTGAATCATACATTCTAGTTTCAATTAAAATTAAACTATTCTCCTCATCCTGTTCCCTCCTACCTACATGATTTCCCACAGGTCACTTGATTCCTGAAGCCCACTCCTGCTTTGTCTCTGTCTATTGAAATCCTTGACTTCTTTTAAGACCCAGTTCGTCATTCCTCCTCCAAAAAGTCTTCGCTGATCACCCCCAGCTAGAAGTGATCATTCTCTTTTCTAATTTATTATAATCCTTTGTCTAGGCTCCTCTTTTGGCACAGTCACCGAGAATAAAATTTAACTTCAGATCCTCTATTAGAAATAAGCACCATGAGGGCATAAGTCATGTTATTTTTCATCTCTGTATTCCAAGGTCTAGCAGGTAATTATTAAATGTCAGTCATTCAGCCAATAAACATTTGTTAAGTACCCATTATGTACCAGGCACTGTCTGTTGAATTGAACTAAATCATTTGGATAAATCACACCTGGAATCAGAAAAAACACAGATTCAATGCTTGGTTCTACAAACTCCATGGGGAGCGTGGAGTCACAGAAAAACTCTTGGACTTAGTGTCAGGAAGGCCTGAGTTCAAATCCCACATTAGACATTTTATTAGCTATATGACCATGAGGCAGGTTACTTATTTTTTCTCTGTCTCACTTTTCTTATCTCTAAAATGAGAGAGTTAGACAATGACCACTAGAATCCTTTTTAGTTCCTCAATTTTCTCATCTGTAAAATATGAATAAAATTATGTGCCCTGATTACATCATGGCTTTTCTGCAAAGGTTACACAAGACAACACATATGAAAGTATTTTATATACTGTAAAGCTCTATGCAGTTAAAAATTGTCATAATCAGTTTGAGTGAAGGTCATTGTCAGAAGAGTATGGGGAGCATCTTGCCACTGAGTAGTAAGGTAGAAATTGCCTAAATGTCTGGATCTAGCTTTGTTTAAATTATATACAACATAGACCACTTCTAGCAGACAAGAAAATATATCTTAGTCAATGGTACGGTATACATAGTCTTTGCTCAAAGGTCCTGGCTACATAAATGCATGTAGGGTCAAAAGCTCTTTCAGTTAAAGCAAGTTCATGCATCCAACCATATGATTGCTAATTTGTTTTTCAAATGCCATTGAAAACTTATCTCAGGATAACCTGCCCAATTGTATTAGCCCAAAGCAAAGTAGATTTGATATCATCTCAGCTTAGAATCCTCTAAATTGATATATAAGGGTTTTGTTTATTTCTCTTTTTAATTCAGATTCTTTAGATTCCTCCTGAGAGAGGATGGTTCATAGTAGGGGTATTTTGGTTAGTAGGCACAGTATAAACCCTTTTAATTGGCCTCTGAACAGTTAGAGAAGACTCTTCCAAATAAAGTAGGTCTGGCCTGGAGGGTTTGACAGAAGTGAAATATGAATGCAGAGATTCTGAAGTGGATATCATCTCATATTAATTAATTTTCTGTGGAAAATTTATATAGAAAAAAAGAATGAGAAAATTATTAGCCATAATGGGAGTAGATAATGGCAGACATGGGCTGAAAGTGGAGGAATAAGGAAAGATAAATACATTTGGCTTATATGATATACACATCCTGGAAAACTAATTGTATATTTGCTCTTTTTTAAGACAATCTGTAATTATCAGTCTAAGAATCATAGGACTATACTTTTGGAGAGGAATAGAATCTTAGAGACTATCTAATCCAATTTACTAGTTATACAAGAGAGAAAAATGAGGCTAAACAAGGCAAAGCACATAATCTAGGGTCATACAGCTAGTAAATATTTGTAATGATATTTGAGTTTGGATCTTCCTAACTATAAGTCCCACACAATTTCTACTATCTCAGTCTGTCTCTCCAGCTTCAGTTTAATAGAACATGTACTTGTTTAATGGCAAAGATCCTCAGGATAACTTGGGAAATAATTATCCAATATAGTTTGAATCCAAATATGACAATATGGCCACTCAACAGCTTTTTACAGTACAAACAAATGAAAATTAGAATCAAAACTTGCACTAAGGACAGTCTCTAAGTTGTAAATATTAGAGACCATATGGATAGACTGGATCTGATAATAAAAATGGAAAATAATAATGGGAACTAGTTGAAGCAGAAGCTACTCATCCAGACATTTCCCTTACACATTAAGACAATCTGTGTGTGTGTGTGTGTGTGTGTCTTTTAACATTTTCTATTAGAGCAATGTATCAGTGCACTAATTTTGTGACTAAGTGTGCAAGAGACAGTGAAGAAAGGAAAAAAATAAATCAAATTTTCTATTTCTTATTCATTCTGGAATTCAAGCATGCTAATTATCTAGTCATCTATTGATTAGTTAATTTTAAATTATTTTTAAGGGTCAATTGGCCCCTAATTGTTGGAGTTTCTTGTTTATACTCACAGGAGAAATAGTCTATAAAGGCAAAGTAATATTCACAACCGTAGTCATCCTCACTTAAGAAGATGCTAGATGTCCCACCTCTATATTGATTCCAAAGAATATCTTGCCAAACCAATAGTTTAAAGGATTTTAGTTAGCAAATAAACCAATGTGTATCTTCTAGCTTGGTAAATAGCATGTGTTAGTCTAGTAGATACAAGTTCTTTCTACTGGTCAAGGCTCTAGATTGAACATAATTGATGAGATGAGTCTAAAAGTCAGTAAAATTTCTCTCTCCACTCTCCAAAAAATGCTATGGTATTTCTACATTTAATTAATTTTAGATTCTCTGCCTCAACATGACTAGATAATTTCCTAAAAACATACAAGTGACCAAAACTAGAAAAGAGGGATTGAGAACAACCTTCAAATAAATGAATGAGTCTATGAGCCTGCTCACTCATATGACTGAGGTGGTGATCTATACTGCTTGAACAAATAACTGCACACAATGGCCACCACAACAATCTCAAATGTCCCTCAGTAGGAATGGACTTATTTTTAGGATGCCAATATTGGACTGATCTTTTCCCCTGTTCTATATGGTGATATCTTTCCCTGCTAATCAATGGAAATAAAATTTGTCCTTTAATTTTATTTAAATGTCTTTACTTGACTCTCACTGAACATACACTCACCAATTAGCCAGGATAGGAATAAAGTAGGGAAGTGGAGAATTATCACTTTAACCTTCTAAATTCACATTGAGAGTTTAAAATTTCTAGCTTTCCTGAACCATAAGAAATCATGAATAGGAAGAATTCAGAGAAGTGTAGGAAGACATATGAACTGATGCAGAGAGAAGTAAGAAGAACAAGGAAACTATAAACCCAAAGATTATTAACAATCTAATTGGAAAAAATAACAAAAAAATTAAACTGAATGCTATGTAATTATAATGATCAAGTCTGGCCCTGAAAAAGAAAGGAGGCAATACACATCCCTCACTTTTTTTGCACAACTAGGGAACTATTGGTGCAGAGCATTGTATGGTCAGACTTGTTCAATGTGTTAATTAGTTTTGTCTAAGTTCTTTTTCTTCCCTCTTTCTTTCTAAGTCTTTGTGTTTCCTATATTTCTTTTGCATTTATTCTTTATATACCAATATGCATACATATTGACTCCCCTAATAGAATGAACTCCTTAATATTTCCTATGCCTGACACCTAAACATTTTTATAAGGATCAGAAATCTAGAGTTGGAAGGGGCTTCAGAGAATATTTTGTCCATCCCCCTTGTTTTGCAGATAAAGAAACTTTGGCCTATAGAACTTCCCATCTTATATTTCTTATAGCGTTTCATATAACCCCTTTCCCCCCTATTCCATTCTTCACATTGTATCACATTATCAATACGCCTTTTCTCTTCTAAGGGCAAAAACTGTAGTATTATTTTGTCTTAGAATTTCTGTTACTTTGTACATAGTAATTGCTTAATGTTTCTTGGCATGAATATAATTAAATGTCTGAACATCCTCTAGCAAGGACCCTCTAAAAATGGGTGCCATGAAAGAAAGATTTCCCAGCCTGCCAGTGTATCCCTTGTAAGGGAAATTTATCAGCTTTAAATTGAGTCTGGCACACTAAAAAGGTTTTTGTAACTGATGAGGTTTCTTCTCAAGGAATAACTTATTCACCCAGTTATGTTATTGTACCCTTCTATGGAACAGAAATAAATTATCTCAATTTCCATGGAACAAGAAGTACAGGACTTCTGAACAGGAGTTTTTGAGCTTCTAGGGAATTAATGAATATTTTGGGACAACTATGATGATGGATTTTAAAATAATAATACATGGCATTTTCTAGCATTTTAAGATTTGCAAAATGCTATACAAATAATAACTCCTCCCACCCCACAACAGCGGTGGGATGTAAGCAGTATAATTATTTCCATTTTACAGATGAGGAAATTGAAAGTGGCAATTAGTTTGTCAGTCGCATAGCTAGAAAGTATCTGAGTAGAATTTGAACTCAGGTCTTCTTGACTCAAAGTCCAGCACTCTATACATTGCTTGATTTTAAACAGCTATTCTAAATTGTGATTGGTTGCTTGCTACATATAATAACAGACAGACAGACACACACACACACACACACACACAAATTATGACAAGCTAAAATACCCTTTTTTGAGACTGAAGAATTAAGTCCTTAGTTCCCTTCCAACCTTCCAACCTTAGTTCCTATCCAAAGTGCTATTTATTTCAGGAAAGTGAGGAAGAGATCCCCTCAAGTAAGGTGAGGAAGAAGGTCATACATAAGGGAACTGGAAAAAGAAGTCCTCTCTTTCCGGAGCTCAGAGAGTGGACAAGAGATATTCCCCAAATGCCCATGTCCAGTCACTATACAGCAGACTGTTTCTGGGAATGGAAGAGCAGCTGAAGGTTCAGATCTTTTTAGCCTTAATCTTTTCTCTGCCATGGTTACCAGTTGCAAAATGGACACCTACCCCTCTGAGAAGCTGACCAGAGACCACCAACTTTGCTCATGTTCTTCCCTCACACAGACATCAAAAGTATTCTTCTGATACTTGCTATATAAGACTTGCTATAAGGCAGTCATCAAGAAGAGGAGTCTCCAGTCTGTTATGAGTCCCCTGAGCCACCCAGCCCTCCTCAAGAGGAAAAGCCTGTCTGCATTTGCTGCCTCTCTCTTTTTCTTTCTTCATTTTTCATTAATCTTTATCAATGGCCGTCTGGAAAGCCTAATTGCTCTGAGTTCCATCTTGAACATTCTAATAGGTATCACAGATGAGAAAAGGCTTTCTCCCCCCCTTCCCCTTGAATTTACTAAGATTTTCTTGTCAAACAAAAGCGTGCCTAGATAAGGAGGATATAACTCAGTCTTTTCTGCCTTCACAAAATTTGTTTTCCTTAAAAGAAATGCATTACATAACTCCTTGTTTTCCTTACTATGTTATATTTACTAGCATAAATAAACCTGCAGCTTTATAGCTAGGAAGGCTGCTATTTTAAAGATGACAAAATATCAGCTCCTGGATGGTTGCTTTCATTTAACACAGCTTCAAATGAATTTATGAACTGTGCTATAATGTTTTCTGCATACACCAAATGGCAGACTTTAGGCAGAAATCCAATATATGTTTAGTTAGTATATAATAAACATAATATTTACATGGGCTATGTACGGTATTAAGAATCGAGCAGTTGCTGCCTGTGCTGAATATTCCTTAATTCTTTAACATCAAGCCTTAAACAAAGTCATACCCTGAGATGCTGGAAAAATTCTTGGCCTAAGACTATTCTTTCCATGGGACTATACGTCTATGTGTTGAGGCACATGTGTATGCCCAATGCGGATGCCATCCCGTGTCTCCTTCATTTCAAAAATTGCTTTAACCCGGCTTTTGACAGTGATCTTGTTTCCTCCTACAGCGAGGTTGACAATATGGTTTAAGATATTGTTTCCTAACTTTAAAGAGTCTCTGTGGTTTTGAGGACCATTTCAGGAGCTAAAGAAATTCTCTGGCAGACAGAGTATACCAGCTCATTTCTTAAGCAATAAACAGAAAGCAGGGTGGTGCTGAATAAGCATGCTTATATGGAATTTGTCTTTGAAAAGCCCACTAGTTAGGCCCTCTAACACTTCAGTTGATATTTCTACAGTGCAAACACGATAGTGAAAATTAAGTTGCCCCAGAAAATTCAGTTTAGGAGAAATTTGTTATGAATGAAATGCTGCTGCTGGCCTTAGAACATTGAATTTATCCACCAAATAATATCTTAGAAATACCACTTCAGAAGAAATCAGCTCTAAATAATTGATAAATTTGGTTTGTTTAGAAACCTTTTGACCCCTGTAATAGAAAGTAAAAACACATTTCAGTTATTAAAGTCACATATATTCCCTCTGGTAGAGGAAGCTTTTAATTTTAAGCCGGCCTCTGTTGGGGCCATTTGATAAAGCCTGGAAAAACCTTTTCAACTGCTGCTTTTGGATTTGGGTCAACTTCCCATGGGAAAATGGCAAAAGATAAATTTGTAGTTTTTCACAATATATAAGAAACTTCAGAGATTTTAAATCTCAAGATCCATTAGAAGAAAAGGATAGACTTTCTCATCCCCCCTTTTTTCTGTTAAAAGGTTTAAAAACTCATGCTGTTATACATTAAAAGCAATAATAATGATGCTAACTAAAGTGTCTATACCCCTATTAGTGGAAGACTTATTTTAGGTAAAAGTCATTTTGTAGTAGTAGTATTTTTGTTTCGTTTATGCATTCTATTACTTTCAATTTTAGTAGAAGAAAAATAATGGTATTTAAGATTTACTTTTTAAATGTTTTTAATCTTTCTATGTTGCACAAAGTATTTTCTATATGAATTTGTATCTATGAAATAATATATATATGCTACTTGTATATGTACGTATGCATATATAAAATATATATATACATATATATCACTGCAGAAGACTCCTGAATATTTTTATCTAAATCTTATCTTTTTTAATTTTAATTTTTTAATTTAATTTTCCCCTAGTTACATATTTCATGTTCTTTCCCTTTCCCACAAATACCCCTAATCCCCCTCCTTAACCAATGCACAATTCCACTGGGTATCAAGATCTAATTCCATATTATTGATAGTTGGACTAGAGTTATTGTTTAGTGTCTACATCCCCAATAATATCCTCAACAGCCCATGTGTTCAAGCAGTTGTTTTTCTTCTGTGTTTCTCCTCCCACAGTTCTTCCGCTGAATGTGGCTAGTTTTCTTTCTCTTAAGTCCCTCAACCTTGCTCTGGAACCTTGCATTGCTGCTAATAGAGAAGTCCCTTATGTTCCATAATACCACAGTGTATCAGTCTCTGTGTACAATGTTCTCCTGGATCTGCTCCTTTCACTCTGCATCAATTCCTGAAGGTCATTCCAGTTCACATGGAATTCCTCCAGTTCTTTATTCCTTTGTGCACAATAGTATTCCATCACCAACAGATACCACAATTTGTTCAGCCATTCCCCAATAGAAGGACATTCTCTCATTTTCCAATTTTTTGCCACCATAAAGAGCACAGCTGAAAATATTTTTGTACAAGTTTTTTTTCCTTATTATTTCTTTGGGGTATAATCCAAGCAGTGCTATGGCTGGATCAAAAGGCAGATAGTCTTTTAAAGTCCTTTGAGCTTAGTTCCAATCTGCCATCCAGAATGGTTGGATCAGTTCACAACTCCACCAGCAATGTATTAATGTCTCAATTTTGCCACATCCCCTCCAATATTCATTACTCTCCCTTGTTGTCATTTTAGCCAATCTGCTATGTGTGAAGTGATACCTCAGAGTTGTTTTGATTTGCATTTCTCCAATTATTAGATATTTAGAATATTCTCTCATGTGTTTATTGATAGTTTTGATTTCTTTATCTGAAAACTGCCTATTCATGTCCCTTGCCCATTTATGGAGATGGCTTGATTTTTTGTAAAATTTATTTAGCTCCTAAATCTTATTTTTAAAGATAAAATGAGTAGTTTTATATTTTCTTTCATTATTCATATAATTTAACAGTTTTTAAAAGCTATTATTTTAAGAATGAAAGATTCTTTCCACTTCTACAGAATACAAACTTTCCATATCATAGTAGATAATCTTTATGAGTTGCTATGGCCAGAAAGATGGCCACAAGTATGGAGACAGACAGCAGAGACAGAGACAGACAAAGACAGAGAGTATAGATATACGTAGATAAGGATATCATTTGACCAGCCTTCTGCTCATGAATTTCTCTACATTTGGCTAACCTAATTCTGAAAGGGAAAAATTTCAAATCCAGGCTCTACTGCAAAAGCTCCTAAAAATCCAAAATTATCTTAAACATATACACACATTTATATACATACCCACACATACGAAATGAAGTATCAAAATAGGACACATTTGTGATTAGGCTCCAGTCACTTGCAAGATGAACAGGCATGGATTAGAGAACATGTATTATGTTCTATATCTTTGAGAAAAGTATCTATATTGAGCAGTTCATGGATCAATCTAATCATGTAGAAATATTATATTTTAAATAATTAGGAATTTAATTTTCTAAATAAGAAAACACTGAAAAAATGGTTCTATTCTACAACCATTTACTAGTGTTACGTATTTCAAATATAAGACTATAAGCATCTTCCAAATAGCATAGAACCCTTAGCTACTCCCAGGTGCAGTATAATTATTTGGGAATAATAACTATTTCAACCATGGTCTGAGCCCCTAATTGATGTTTCACTATATTTCGAGGCATACTAGACATACAAAAATTCAATAACAAAAGCATTTAGTTAAGACATAAACAAAAGAACTAACAAGGAAAGTACTCGAGTACTTTCTCTATACTATCATAAACAAAGGAGTGCAAATCTCCAACACTTCCCAGAAAATTATAATTTCATTTTTCTTCAGCTCCATCACATTGCAGAATAGCAGGAAGCCACAGATACACAGTGTGAGAAATGAATGCTTAGCATGAAATGTGGCATACTTCTTGGAACCTTTATAGGTAGACTTTGGATCAAAGTGAAGAATGTTCTTAGCTTTTCCCTTGATTCAATCCATTATCAAGATCTTGATAGGCAACTAGAATTCAGAATTCCATAACCCATTGTTCCACATGTTATTTATCTCTCTTTCCTTAGATACCTATACTTTAGTGATTCTGTGCTTCCAGATGATTTGCTTGAGAATCTTATACTTTGGTTCTCTTTTAAATTTCTTGCCTTTTGAAACCTTTTGGCCAATCAGAGCCCTCTCTTGGTCAAACAACCAAACTGCATATGCACAGCCCAAGCCCTGAGGAAAGTAAAGTCCAACACAAACATACTTCATGTTCTCCAACCAATTTTTTTTAAAGTAGTTGAATATATAACAGGTGTTTAGGTGCATAAGTAGGTACATGTCATAAACAAAAAATACATGTATGTATTTATCTTATAGTCATAGCCCATTGTCTCAAATACTTAGTATATATGTAGATACATGATATATGGCATTTACATAAGAGTTGCATGTAGTAGAATAAACAATTAAGTCACCATATAGAAGTATATGGTACAACACATCATGGACAAATTGAGTAATCAAATAATAGTGTAATGGCAGTGGATAGACTATATAAATAATCCCACCTCACTTAAAGTAACTAACAACATCATCTAGACCTAATATCATAACCAGGTTGAAACTGCCAAGATAATTAGAACACTAGCTTAATTCAAATAACACTTATACTTGACTACCCTAGAAATACCCACCAATGAACCTGTGATAACATCAGTGTGAGGATCCTCTCCATTAATAAAGACTGAAGCTCATCTATGTCTTCTCATCCTGTGTAACTTCCCATAAATTTGTTGCAGGGTCTCTTCCTAATGTTCCTCAGAGTTTCACTTCTTTCTCTTGAAAACATCAGCATACTGATGAATTAGATGGGCTTTTCACTGATTATTCCTCATTCATCTTCTCTCCCAAGCACACATTTTTCTTCGATTATATCCTTTATAACACTTTTCCTACATAATTCCTTTTCCAAGCCATCAACTTTAGTTCTTTGGAGATTACAATGATGTTTCATGCCTCAGAGCCATAAAAGATCACCAGAAGAATGTTGGCATTGAAAATATAGGCTTTTGTTTTAGAAAGAATTGGTGGTCATTTAAGAATTTTGAAATTTTCCAAAGACTATCCAACTCACTCTCTTTTTCCTGTTCAATCATAAGCCAAGCTCATGGTCCATTTGCATTGCCTGATCAATATATGTGAGTGTGTGAGTGTGTGTGTGTGAGAACAAGGGTTTTAAGATTTCTATCAATGTATTATCATACCCTGGATTTCAAAATTCTTCGTCAACTTGATATTTCCTGCGTGGAAAATTTGACCAAACACTTTTGAGTGGTTATGGATATCATGTGGAATGCTCTGCAGATTTCTGAAATTTGATTAAACTATTGCACAGAGGATTGTAGAGTACTTCACTATCTATAGGGAATCCTTTTTCACTGAAGTTGCATGATATTAATGATCACAAAGTCATCAAATAAGGGTATTCTTATCACTGTGCTTTTCAGGGAATCATGCACAATTTTGCTATGTACACAGGAGACATTTAATTTGCATTTAGATCTACTGAGTCAAAAGCTTTTTTATAGTAAAAAAAAACAGTAGGCACATAGTATCAGATTTGGTTGATGTGGTGGTTAATTTTACTAAATTGTTTCTTTTTCCTTAATTTTTTTTACATTTTTTATTCCTGGTGATGGCTTTCTGGGTTGGCAACAGTGGGGAGGGATATATTTGAAACTAAAGTAGTCTGAGGTACCACCTCACTCCTAAAAGATTGACCACTATGACAGTAAAGGAAAATAATAAATTTTGGAGGGCATGTGACAAAATTGGGACACTAATACACTGCTGGTGGAGTTGTGAATTGATCCAACCATTCTGGAAGGCAATTTGGAATTATGCCCAAAAGACCTTAAAAGAATGAATGTGCTTTGGTCCAGCAATACCACTATTGGGTTTGTACCTCAAAGAGGTAATAAAAAAAGGTTGTACAAAAATATTCATGGCCGCACTCTTTGTGGTGGCAAAAAACTGGAAAATGAAGGAATGTCCCTCAATTGAGGAATAACTGAAGAAATTGTGATATATGATGGTGATGGAATACTATTGTGCTGCAAGAAATGATGAACTGGAGGATTCTATGTGATCTGGAAGAGCTTCCATGAACTGATGCAGAGTGAAATGAGCAGAACCAAGAGAACATTGTACATGGAAAGTGAAACATTGTGTAGAAACATAGAAGAAAAACATTTAACTTACGTCTTGTTTATATGGGTACATGATTTGGGATTTTTTTTCAAATGTTTACAAAAATGAATAATATGGGAATAGGTATCAAGTTATAACATTTGTATAACCCAGTAGAATTGCTTATTGGCTCTGAGAGTGGGGAGGGAAGAGGGAAAGAAAATGTATTATGAAAACATGGAAAATATTTTTAAAAAATAAAAATAAGAACTCAAGCTGGTCCACAGATAGTCATGAAAAGAATAAAGAAAACTAAAGTAGTGTTAAAATAAATCATATCAACAAAAGCATTTTTAAAGAAAAGTAAAAATCATTGTGGGATTTTACCTTCTCTACATCGTTTAGACAAATTGTGTGTTGGTAAAATGTGGTCTGCTGTGACATAGCACCTAAGAAAGCCTCCCAGCTCTTTTCTAATAATCTCATCAAGGGAGTCTGCAGGGCATGTAAACTTTATTCCCTAAACATTGTATATAGTTGATAAAACTGTCTTTAGAGGAAAAATAGGTATAAAGGTCCATAGTTATCAATAATAAGATCAGGGATTATTTTCCCCATTCCTTTGGTATCTTCCCCACTTTCAGATATCTTAAAAGTCAGTTCCACAAAGCCTCTAAAAAACTCTGTTGTCTTCAACACAGACCTCATCTATTTATACTTGGTCCAAGTCTAGCTGCCTGCCTCATATTTGTTTACTTCCATGTGATTTCTACTTCCTCAAGAAGCACATCAAAGACTCTGAAAAAAATTCAGTATAAAAACCTTTGGAGACCTTTTCCATCTTTCATCTGTTTGTTGTCATCTTTTTAGTTTCATACATACATGCCCTTATGGTGACTCTCCTTAGTTGAGTCTCTTTCCAAGTTTTCCTTAAAGTTGTTTTTCTTTCTACTTCTCACTGATTTTTAAAGTGGTTCTGCTCATAATCTTTTAATATTCTTCTCTGCAAGGTTTTGCCAATATTATTATATTCTAACTGGTACTGCTCTTGAACTGACATACGTTTTAATGAGTAATTGATCAAGTGTTTGATAACAGGCAGTTTTTAGGCTCCTTTGGTCACCTAGTTATGGTGATTATTCTTAGTTAAATATCTCTACAAATTTGTTATAATAAAGTCAATGTTCTATCTTCTAACCATTTCTCATTTTTAGTGTCAATAACTTGTTTAAATGTGAATGTGTGAAGCTGGGATTCTTTTAGTTTCATGATTTTTTTCAACTTTATTCTTTTCTCCATATTTTAATTTTGATCTTAGCTCCAACAAGTTGGTGTCAAACTGTATACAAATAATTGCTTCAGGAATAATGTCTCCATCAGTAATGACTCATATTCTATCTGTTCAAATATATTCTATTTTATTTTTGTAATTTTATTTAGTAATTGTCATGCCCAAAGCCTTTTTGAAAAAAATATTTATTAGGCAAAGATGTGAGGTTTCTGAGTACTTTATAACTATTGACTTTCTCTCATTCTTACTTCCTAACTATATTTTCCACAGATTTCCCACCTTTCATACACATTTTCACCTCTTCATGGAAGAATTCAAGTTCTGAAGTATATGTTGATGTAATCTGGAATCTTATAAGGTTCATAGAATTTATCTGGCTCTCCATTCTCTGTAACAGATGTTCACACGTAAGCTGCAATTATTTTCTTGGTGTTCCATTTGCAAAAAACTTATCCATTATAAGACCAAGTGTCAATGAAATGTTTCCTTTTGCACCTGATCACTTGATTAAATCAACTCCACATCTCCTTTTTTCTTTTTCAAGGAGTACCTGTGATCTATCCTTCAACTTAGCCACAACTTTTTTTCATCTTCTGCTTTCATTTAAAGCAAAAATGTTAAGATTGATGGGATTCAGTCCCTGTAGCAGTATGTCCACTCATTAATCACTGGGTAAGGACCCCATATTTGAAGAATTAGGAGCTAAGCTATTATTTATAGACCGTCTGAAAACCATATAACTCTTGGCACTTCCTGTCCTCCTCACTAATGCTGTTATTATCACTATAGACACAAAATGAGAGTAATATATATATATATATATATATATATAT
>NC_058132.1:496721788-496744751 GCF_016433145.1 Gracilinanus agilis
ATATATATATATATATATATATATATATATATATATATATATATATATATCTACCATCCCAACAGGGAAGATATGATTAAAGAAATTTTTCCCACAAACTAAATACTACAGAAATTATCTAGTTGCTGGTTTGGCAGGTCTATGTAAATGTCTAAAATGATCTGTCACCACCGACATTATTTATGAATACATGAATGGATGATTGAATGAATGAAAAGTATTTTGCAACCTTACTACATGTCAAATACTATGCTAAGTTCTAGAGATATTAGTACAAAAGCAGAGATTTTCACTGCCCTCAAAGAACGTATATTCTAACAGGAAAAGGCAGTATGTATCAGGAAGTAATAGTCAGGAAGGGATATTTTGGTTGGGAACATTAAAGGAATGCTTAGTGGAGCTCTATGGGGACTATATTGACACATTTTGTTTATTAACAGACTACTAATTTAATTGTGTTACCTGAAATGAAAAGAAGGGGGAAAGAAGTACAGAAGAGGGTACGGTGGCTGACAAGGAAAGTGAAGTATGACTGGAGTCAGAATAGAAGAAATAGATTACCTGAGACTTTCACCAATAAGAATAGTGGGAGTTCCTAAGTAGGGGTTTCAGAAATGATAAAGATGAGCAAGAAATTCATAACCTCAGATCTTTGAACTTTAATTTTTAATATCTTAATAACTCCATTGCAATGTAATTGGCTTCATTTGTAATCCTGTGTATTTTATTTTATTTTAAACTTTTAAAAATATTATGAGAATGGGTCCAAAGGTCCAAAGGTTTCATTAAAATATAAAAGAGACCTATAATACAAAAAAAAAAAAAAAAGTCATCAGCACTGGTTGAATTCTTTAGGTTGAATTCTTTAGGTAATAAATTCCAGTCTGGGTGATGTGGGGTGTGATGGAATCATGGCATAGGGGTTTGTAATTAAAGGACGGGTCTTATTCCATCCAACTTGAGACAGTCAATCTATGGGCTTATCTCATAGAAACTAAATTTGCCCTTCTTCCATACTGCTCTCCTATTCCACCCCTCTAGGTCTCTTTTATATTTTAATGAAACCTTTATTTAAATAAATAATATTACACCAAAATTAAATATTAATATTACATTATATACCATTTAATATTAAATTAAATAATAAATGACAGATTTGTTCATCACTTTAATTCTCTGACTTTCAGGGCTTTTTTTTTTTCATCTATAAAAATGAGGATAATATAGTACCTACTTCACAGGACCAATGATATGATATCTATAAAGCACTTTGAAAATTCTGGGTTAGTTGGTTTGATTACTTAACTTGTTGTTTCATCTTTATACAGAATTATAGGTTAGATACTTTACTAATCAAGGTAAATTGGCTGCTTATGGTCTTAAAGAACAGGTAGAATAATGAGGGATTAAATAACTTGCCCATATAGTGGCAATAGGAAGGCATGTAACATGTGGCAGTATGTGGCAGAGGAAGGACCTGAACCAAGGTCTTCTCAACTTTGAGGCCAAATCTCTACCCACTATTCCTGATGTCAGTTATGAATTTTTTCATTAATATTATCTGTTTTTTACTCGTGCTATTTTTATATGGACATAGTCAAGATGAGTCAAACCAAAATAGTCAATTATTACAATTCTCAAGTCCATAGATATGAGAAATTAAACCAAGAAATGTCTATTCCACTGTTCATTGGGTCCTTTCAATGCTCCTCAAGCAAGACTTAATATCAGTGTTTCCATCATATCCAATTTACCTGTGCCCTCAACAATATTGTAAAGTATCCTTTTACATCTCCTAACCATGTGTGATGGTCCCTATTGACCTCATTCAAGGCAAATCTTTGTGACTATGAATTTTCCTTGATATGTATATAAATATAAGTTTATGTAAATTTATATATACACACATACATACACATATAAATATATATATACATACATACATACATACTTTTTTTAGGTCTTAAAGGTGTTTCCCCACCCCCAGACATTTTAAAGTTCTCTGTCTAAAGTTTCTAGATCTAAAAAATTCACTAACATATTAATGTGTTCTAAAAATTCAACTTCCCAGTTCCTGGAACTGATACCACTATCCACCAAGTCACGTGGGCTCACAACCAAAATTTCATCCTTAATGCCTCACCCCCTTTTGCCTCCAGATACAATTAGTTTCCAATTTCTGTCATTTCTAACTTCACAGTAGCCCTCTTATATTTTCCACTTCTTTCCTCTGATACTGTTGTCACCTGATCCAGGCCTTTCTCAACCCATACCTGGACAATAGCCTACTGTTGGTTATCCCTGCCTTGTCTCACCCTGTTTGAGTCCATCCTCCACACAACTGCCAAATTTATCTTCCTAAAGTATGTCTGACCATGTTGCCCTTCTTTCATTCAATCAACTTTAATTGACTCCTTACGCTCTCGATTTTCAAAAATAAAATCCTGTTTTACTTTTAAAGTCCTTCATAACCTGGACCCTTCCTACCTGTTCCATCTTAATCTTTACAGCCCCTACCCCATGTGGGGACATCTGCTTCCTTGCTCTTCCCCAAACGAGACCTTTAACTCCTGACTCCAAAGGTTTTCGTTGGTTGTCCCCCATGTCTAGGATTCTCTCCCTCCTCATCTCTGGCTCATAACTTCCCTGTTCCAGTGTCAGCTAAAATCTCACCTTCTACAAGAAGTCTTGCCTAATGCCCCTTAATTCTAGTACCTTCCTTCTATTGATGATCTCTAATTTATCTCGTCTATAAATCTGGTTCATAAATAGGTGTCTTTTGTCTCCACCCTTCCATTAGACTGTGAGCTCCCTGAGAGTTCTTTATTCTCTTGTCTTTTATCTTTATTTGCATTCACACTGTTTAACAAAATGCCTGGCATGTAGTAGACACTTCATCTGTGTTTGTTGATTGATTCAAAAAGCATTTATTAAACACTAGATATGGGGCATGTGTTGTGCTAAGTATCGGGATACAGAGAAAAAGGCAAACCAGTCCTTGCCTTCAAGGAGTTTATATTCTTATTATCGTCTACATAGGTATGTTGAATTTTTTTTTTATTTCGTTAGAAGCTTGCTTTTCTCACTATTAAAAAATAACATCTAGCTCAAGTGAAGAGCTGGTATAACACAATAATATAGCATCAATACCTTTGGCATTAAAAAAGGGACAAAAAATGAATGAAAATACCCAGCATAATATATTTTGGAAAGGAATATACTGAAGTCTATGAGTAGATGCATCTTTTTCCTTTAAATATTTTGAAGGGATATGTTCTAAGTAATCTATTCCTCTTTATTTGATATTACCTAACTGATATGAATTATTTATATGCCTTGACTATCATCAATCTGACCTGAAATGTACTCATTTTATTAACAGCATTACTAACTGACTTCTTAATTGAGTCATCAATATCATCAATGATAGAATTCATTGCTGTTTCCCAATAAGAGGAACAGAGAACTCAGCTTCTACTTTCTTCATCCACCAAGATGACTGAAAATTCAAGGTGTCCTTTAAATAAGGCTTCATAATTTGTCCCAAATGATCCCAAATTAAAAAAAATAACAACAATTAAATAGCTAATATGTGTTATTGACTCACTTGACCTTTTGAGAGCTCCTTCTTACTTTACTACATCTGTCACTCATTCTAAAAATGCCTCCTTTTTTCTTGAGTTGTACTATCCTGACAAATTCCTTATTGTGAAAAACAAGTTTAACATTAAGAGCTTTGAACCTGAGAGTAAAAGTCATATTTTTTCCTGTCTCTTGATACACGTGTGTGCACATGGGTATATATACACACATAAATGCATATCTATGTGTAATGTTTGAGTGTGTATATCTATATTTATATGTAGGTGTATATAAAGATAGATAGATAGATAGATAGATAGATAGATAGATAGATAGATAGATGAATCACCAGAATAGTGTCTTCTCTGTGCATGGGTCCCTATTGACCTCATTTCAAGGCAAATCTTTGTGACTATGAATTTTCCTTGATATGTATATAAATATATGTTTATGTAAATTTATATATACACACATACATACACATATAAATATATATATATATACATACATACATACTTTTTTTAGGTCTTAAAGGTGTTTCCCCGCCCCCAGACATTTTAAAGTTCTCTGTCTAAAGTTTCTAGATCTAAAAAATTCACTTCCTTGAGCAGTCTAACCCTTATTGATTTCATTCATCTCAAAGATCCTTTCAATTTCATTCAAATATTGTGAAAAGACTCTTGAATTTAAAGTTGTAAGACTTTCATACAAATCCTGACTCTATTACCTTGGTGGCATTGGGCAAATCATTTAACATCTCTAAGTCTGTGTCTTCATCAGTAAAATAAGATAAGCATACAAAATGCTATTTGTGGTCATAAACTAGTAAAAAAAATCTCTTCAGCCTCTATATATCTATATATCTTATAAATTTGACTTATAAATACCTACTAAATTCAAGGTTTGTTTGCTAGGTTCTAAGCATACAAATACAAAAGCAAAATAGGCCCTGACTTCAAGAAGCGTGCATTTTATCTCATAGAAGATACTTCCTATAGTATCAGGAAAATAGTATGGTACAATGGAATACCCACAGCCACTTGAATCTCTGGACAAGGTTCTACTGTATGACTTCAGCAGAACACTTAACCTCCACTAAACCTGGGCTTTAATTGCTTCCTCTATAAAATAAAGGAGTCAAATTAGATGGTCTCTCAAATCCACTCAAACAGTAATCCACACATTTTAATGTTTGATAAAATATTAACATATGTAGTTTGCATTATTTCATGTTTGATAATAGTATTCCTTCAACTAAAAAGCAAGCTATATTAAAACACAAAACATGAAATACTTTTTTTCTGTATTCTTCTTACCCCAAAAACAATACCTTGTGCAGTGCCGAAACATAGTAGATACCAAGCATTTATAAATTAATTTCCCATCTCCCTTTTGGGTGCCCCACTAGACGTAATTCATCATCTTTAAGAATTTGGCTATATCCACTTCACCTTGCCAAGAAAAAAAGAAAGTGGATAAAGTTGGTGGTGGGGGGGATGAGATTGGCAGGATGGGTTTGAATCAAGAAAATCTTCTTTCTTCATTTTCTAATTTTCCTTCTTCTGCTCCTCTTTCTCTTCTTCCTCCTCCTCCTCCTTTTTTCACAATTTCCTAAGTATTTACAGTTTAATAACTGTGCTTCTAATCATGGAATGATTGGAAATCTAAGTTATGATGTCATTGTCAAATATTTAATCATTTGAAGAATTATGATTTCACCTTTGATGTTTCTTCCCCCATTGAAATAGTGTACAATCTATTTATGCTTTAGTATCTGGTTTTGTGAGTTTCTGTGGCCTAAAATATCATCTGGTAGTTATGCATGTGCTAAGTTTCTCCGTATATGTTAGACTAGTACAAAATGGCAAACACAGAATACAGTCCATGGCTGGGACTCTACTCAAAGGATTTTTGGGACCTCAAGACCTTCCCAGGCTTGCACTATGATAGAATAAAGATTTCAATAACTTATTATCACCAAAACCCCTTGATGAATTATTTAAAAAGAGGAGTTTTTCACATGGGCTGATGGGGATATTATTAGGGATGTAGACACTAAACGATAACTCTAGTCCAACTATCAATAATATGGAATTAGGTCTTGATCAATGATACATGTGGATATTGTGAAATTGTGCATTGGCTAAGGGGGTTAAGGGGGCTTGGAGGAGAGGGAAAGATCATGAAATATGTAACTATGGGAAAATATTCAAAATAAAAATTTTAAAGATGAAATAAATAAAATTTAAAAAGAGGAGTTTTTCTCTGATGTGAAACATGTTTTTAGAGTGAATGAGCAGGTGTCTTCTTGATTTGAGGACAAATTAGGTTGAATATTCTAACCAAGCACCCCCATACTCCAGATAAGAACCAAGTATATAACAGTAACTGAGGTCAGAATTTTTTTGGAGGGGAGGCAAGGGAAGCTTTGATCCTCTGGATGATTTGCACTTGCAGAGCTAACCACTGTGTTTCTGAATATTGGGTTGCCAAGACAGAAATAAAGACCTAAGTCTGTAATTTCTGTATGTTTTGAAAAGTGGGAGATCTGAAGAATGGTGGGAGTGGTCCTTGCCCTAGGACATAAGGCAATTGTGTCAGTCTGGTCTGTTTTGTTCTGCCTAGATAGTGCCCACTTATCAAAAGCAGGAAATTGCATTTTAACTTGGATCTGTAGAAGTCTGTGGAGGGGTTGATCAAGTTATGAAGTCGGGAGGGGCAGAGGGGAAGAACACAGTGAGTCCTGGGTTATTGGCACGCCTGTGGCCATCAGGCCCTTGGCATGAATAAAGAGGGCACAATTTTCCCAACCCTGATCTTCAGACATATTTTTTGAAAAAGAAAAGAACACAATGTATGTGTGATACCCACCCGCTGAAGATATGGTCAGGCTTGACTTCTCCAGATAAGAAGAAGTTTAAGGAATGGATGAGTTATTTTTCTGATCTGTGGGAAGGTACTGTTCCCACTTTAGAGAAGTGAGAACATTAGTAATATTGACTGTGATTTCCAGTGCAGATTCAGCTAAGTCTATGAAGGGGAAATAAGGAGCAACGTGTCTTGAATTGTTGTTACAGGTCTTACAGATGCTGAGATAGGAAAATCCATACTCCTTGAAAGTGCTTGAAAAACAGTGGAGGAAAAGCATGTTTTGTGAGCAATTGTTTGTTTGTATTCCATTCATAATGAACATAGGGAGAGATCCGAAGACTAATTTTATCTAATGAAAAGACAATGATAGCTAATTGAGAATTTTAATATACAGAAATAGCAATGTAAAATCATATTTATTCACTCTTCTGTAAACAAAAGCAAATAAATACTAATTGGACATTTAGCAATTAAAATCTGCTCTAATGGTATGCATGGAGTAGTTTCAGTTGTTACCTTTTTAGGTATGTATTCTAGATACACAAAGTACTCCATTTTCTTTTTTTAAAGTTTTAGGTGGGTACTATGCCTCCACAATTGGGTATATGTCTGTGTGTGTGTGTGCATGTGTGTGTGTGTGTGTGTGTGTGTGTCTGTACATTTTCACAGAGATAGATGAGGGCCAAGACCAAATCCAAATGCAAATCATTTAACTTGCTCTACTCCAATAAATGGCAAAATGTGAAATCTGAGTTAGAAAGCAAAGCAGCAGGGCTGCACAGAGCTGAAATTACATCCAAAAAAATCTTGAGCTAAAAGTGTGACTTTAATCACTTTTTTCTTGTTTTAGCATTACCATATTTTATAGTTTGATGCAACTAACTGGTTAAACACGGGATAACAGCATTTTTAGTTTCCTTCTTGGGGCCTCTGAACCCTTCTTTCTGTCTACCTTACTATGGTAACTCCCTTCAATGCAGAAACTACTGTGTGTGTGTATTTGTGTGTATGTGTGTTTTAATTGCAACTGATGTTCCTTCCTTCTTTCTATAATAACATTAAAGAATTACAAGTCAGTAAATAAACTAATTTAACAAACCTTTTATCTTCATAGAAAGGCTCCATAATTGAGAATTGTACACACAACACTGAGACCAGACACTTACTACATATACTTTCCAAGGTATATTTTATCAATAAAATACAGGCAGAGGACATTTTGAAGGTAAAACCAAAAGAGAGACAACAAGCTTTCTCTGATCTCGGGAAAAAGCTTCAATATAATAATAAAAAAAGTTAATGCTTATAAATCTATTTAATTAAAATGTAAAAGTTGTAGAATTCCATTTTATATTGTAATATTTATGGCAAGGAGAACCAAGATTAATGGTTTTTTTTTGACTTTCATTTTAAAACCACTCTACTTGCCATGCCTGATCCTGAGATTTTTCTCCCCCCCCCCTTTATTTTTCTCATTTCTTTTTTTTTTCTTCCTTTCTTTTTATCATATGCATTGCTGGTTAAAACATAGTTAATGTACCATCTGCAATTAGCGGACTGTCAAAGGATCAACTAACAACTGCTGATAAGCTTCATTTAACTAATTTGAGAAGTGGAAGTTTGGATTTTTTTTTTCAGGAAGGTAGCTTGTTTCCTTATTTCCTGTCAAGTGAGCCAACTCCCGTGACCTGTAGTTAAAAGGGTTCTTTGTAATTAAGGCAGCAAGTCTCCAAGTGAACAGTTCTCACAGTAGGAGGAGGGGAAAGAAAAAAAAAAAAAAAGAGGATGCATGACACCGCTTAACGAAGTAATCGGAGCTCAGCCAATCCCTATCCCTTTCAACCAGTGAGCATCCCTATGCTTGTTGAATCTCTGCTTCTATTGGCCTCTAGTCCATTTTATGGCCCACAAAGTCTATTAAGACCTTGGTCAGTGGGCCTATCATAGGGTGGTGTTCTCTTTTCAGTGACTGCTCATAGACAACCAGAAACTGATCAACCGTGTTATATCAATAACATTCTCACACCAGGTTGTGTAAATTGATCTTTTACAATTTCTCTCGGTGACAGTCTCTGTAACCAACAAGATAAATCATTCCTCCTGTGGCTTTTTTATTGATTGCTGAGACCTGTATAAAAATTACACTGCTCAAGCTGTGAAGTGAACATCCTCATAAAAGAACACTTTCTATTTACAATCAAAATATGTTTGGGCCCAGATCAAGTACAGATTTACTATCTCAGAACTACAAGACTTGCGGAATTTAGCAGACACTGAGAAAGAACTTAAAATT
Source organism: Gracilinanus agilis (assembly GCF_016433145.1). Lineage (NCBI taxonomy): Eukaryota > Metazoa > Chordata > Mammalia > Didelphimorphia > Didelphidae > Gracilinanus > Gracilinanus agilis. The sequence continues at coordinate 496,730,535 of NC_058132.1, forward strand.
AGAAACAACCCTCCCCCCAAAAAAGACCCAAAAAAAATCCTTTTGTAAACTTAAGGAATACAAATAACATATTTTGGAAATCCCAAATTTACAAAGAAAAGGGAACAAACGTTGTTGTTATTGTAAGTATAGCAGTCACAATAACAAGCCATCTGTTTAAAAAAAAAAACACACACAACACTAAAGCAGAAACATCCCTGGAACCAAATTAACCAGGGCATCTTTTACAATGGTTCTTACAAACACTAACATAAATTGCTTTTTGATAATATTTTATCACTCATATATTTTAAAAGAGAAAACAAGATTACAGACTCCTACTTCTTTTTGCAGGAAAGGAACTTTTTTTGTGAATTTAGGGAGTTTGGCAGATTCTGAGCGACTTTACTGAAATGTATGAGAATCAAGATTGGGATGAAGTCAGAGATTTAGAGACACAAGGGATATTAGAAGTCCCTAAGTCCTCTCATTTTGCAGATAAGAAAACTGAAAGACCCAGGGAGATGGAATACATTAGTCAGAGCGGCATAGATATTAAATGGTAGGGCTAAGATTTGAACCCAAATCTCCTGAGCCAAATCTAGCACTGTTTCCACCTAACAATCAAAAAGATGTCATTAAAATCACTTGATTGACAAGTAGGTGGCACAGAGGTAGAGCACTGGGTTTAGAATCAAGAAGGCGTCTTCATGAGTTCAAATCTGGCCTCAAATACTCCCTTGTTTGTGTTCCTTGGAAAGGCACTGAACACTGCTTCCCTCAGTTTCCTCATCTGTAAAATGAGCTGGAGAAGAAAATAGCAGACCACTCAAGCATATTTATCAAAAAATTCCTTAAGTGGGGTCACAAAGAGTCAGAGGAATCTGAACTAATTCAACAACAACAGCAAATAATCGCTTGATATAGGAATCCTTATTATTCACTTCTATAATTTCATTTTAGGAATCATTACAATTCTTTAATTCTTAGAATATAATGTAAGCTCATGAAATACCCTTCATTTCACAACTCTCATACTCACTAGGCCCGTTACATGCAAATACATCTTTTTTGTGCGCACCCAACAGAAAGAATAAACAAATGAAAGTTAATATTTATGACTATTTTAAGGAAAACTACAAAAGAACAACCTTAAATTATGAGCCTTTTTTCTTGAAGTGTCTTTAAATGTACATTTCTTTAGCTCCTACAGTTCTAAATTGTTCAGTAAAATGAAAAGTTATATCCATTCCGGTACCTGTTTTTCTATAGACAGTGTAGGGGGGAAAATGAAAATGGATAGCCATCTTTTGAAACTGATCTACCAACACTTAACATTAACAGGTCTTTGGGTAACTCATGCCTAAAAGCATGAAAAAATACGAACTTTTTACATATAGTGGCAGTTCTGTGTGACTTCCTGTCTGTTAAGAACCTGCACATAACATTTAGTGGACCTGAGAATCTGAGAGGAGACAATAACAGGGAAAGGTCTTCCTGTTCCTTCTTTCCCTTGAAGTCTCTGTCTGTTTTTGTGTTGTTTGGGGGGTTTTTTGGTATGTTTTTTTTAAGAAGTCACACTCTTTATTTGCTGAGTTTTAGAGAAGACACATTCAACGGAATGGGCATGGACAGGGAAGAGAATTGTAGAGGATAACTGTCAGGGCATAATTGACTCTCCCATACATGAGAGGAAATAATAACATAAGAGTTAACCTCCTTATCTGCACCCCCTCAAAAAAAATAAAAAATAAATAAAAACAACCCTGAGAAAATCAAAGCAGCAACAGGCACCTTGTGGGCAAAAGGCACTGATGATGATCCAAAAAGCAGCCTCAGAAGAGGGGGACTTGCTCTTTTTTTTTTTCCTTAAGAGAGAGACATTTAAAAATGCTTATGAAGTAGCAATTATAATTCAAATCTCCACCTACACTTCAGTTCTCAGGACTAAAGCTGTCCTCTTACTTGGTTGCTCAGTCTCGTCACAGTTCACTGCCTTAAGAAAGCCTTCGTGCCAAGTTCATATTATTTTGATTTTAAATTGCCAATTCTTGGTGCAGGTGCATGAGACCCTGATGTAGCTGATCTTCCTGGGTTGTTTTTTTTCCTATTTCATGGTCATTTGGGGGAAAGAATTCATCCCAACTGGGTTAACTGTAGAACTTTTATTCTGACTCCAAGAACTGCCAAAGAAGAGGAACCATATTCCTCTTCCCTCCTCCTTTGAAAAGGCAAAAATCCCTGGAACTGATTTTTAATAGCATCCTCTCCATTTATTTTAATCTGGTATTGTTGCCAATCCCAAGCAATACATTGGAGCCAATTGTGGGAAAAGACCATCTTCTTTTCAGCTGTTCTTCCCAACCCTAATGAGTTAACAATTCAAATACAGAAAGTTGCTTCAGAGGTCAGGAGAGTATATTCCACACAATGGCTGCAGCATTGGAAACCATGACAGCACTATAAATTGACAAACTAAAGAAGAGCACTTGGTGGTCTGGAGTGGAGAAAAGAACAGCCCCAAAAGCGGTTAAAAAAAAAAAAAAGACGGGCCATGAAACCACACCGAGAAAATGAGTGATTTTTTTTTCAGATCACCTTGTTAGAACTTAGCGTATCAGAGGTCAGACAAGAAGAACAATAATAAGGTCCAAGGTTGAATACCAGTGGGGAAGCTTAACCCAGGACCCTCAGGTCAACCAGAAGTGAATGAGGTAGAACATTGATGCTGTGGCAGCCCCAGGAAGGAAAGCCCAAAAGTCAAAGGGTTAAGGGGGAGGAGCCTGCCAGTTATCAATTAGAGCAAAAGAAAGCCTGGTTTGAGGCACCTGGGATAGAAGAATAATCCCAGCTTGATTGAAAAGAGATTTTCTTCTGTGAACAGTTATAACGTTCTGGTTCTAGGAAAAGTATATTTTATTTGTTTGTTTGTTTATTTATTTGTTTTTGAGATCTGAAATGTAGTTTAGCCAGGATCTTCTCAGACCTGGACAAGATGAGAAAATCGACACATGTGGCTGCATTTTCCCATTGTAATTATAGATGCATTTTCCCATGGTAATTATAAATACATACTATATCTGGTTCTACTTTCATTTTAAACCAATACCCTTTTTTCCCTCGAAGAAAATGTGTGATACAATTTTTTTTCTAAATTCAAAGAAATAAATAACAAGATGAGGTTATCCCTTTCATTTATTTATTATAGAGGATGAATGAGAGAATCTAGCACAATTTTTACTCTTTCGGAGTCCAATTACAGTGGAAGAGAAGAAAATTTATAGAGAGAAGATATGTGAGTTTTAACTTTAAAAATTAAATTTAATAATGTCTGCCAGAATAGCATTGCTACACACAGCCAAATATCTGGTTTTAATTAGACCATTTTGAAGATTCAGTTGTTGCCAAAAATCCCAGACTGATCAGATTCAATCAACAAGCTTTTATTAAGCACCTACTATATGCCAGGCATTGTACTAGACAATGGAAATGGAAATACAAAGAATCCAGTAATCCTTTCTCTCAAAGGAACTTACTTACATTCTAGCAGGGAGACCACATACATGCATACAGACATATATAAAAAATATATATACATACATATGTATATATATACAATAAATATGAAAACTACACAGTAATTAACCATACAGTAATTAGGGAAGGAAAGGACAAGTCATTGGAGAAATCAGGAAAGATTTCACAATGAAAGGGCTGCTTGTGCTGCATCTTGAAAAAAGAAAAGGAATCTACAAGGCAGAGATGGAGAGAATGTGTTCCAGTCATGCAAAGTCATAGAACTAGAAAATGGAATGCCATATAGGAGAAATTGAAAAAAGTCCAAATTGACTGGATAGCAGGGTAGTGGGGGATGGGGGGAGAGTGATGTTCAATGAGGCTAGAAAGATAGATTGAGACCCGATTACGAAGGGCTTTAAAAGCCAAACAGAAGAGTTTATATTTTATCCTAGAGTCAATAGGGAGCCATGGAGTTGATTGAGTAAGGGAGTGAAATGGTCTGATTTATGCCTTCAGATAATCACTTTAGCAGCAGTGTGTAATACGTGTGTTGGGATAGGGAGAGTTGAGGCAGAGAGGCCAATTAGAAAGCCACTGAAATTGTCATATTGTATATGTGTGTGTGTACATATATTTGTTATAAGGGAACATTTTAGGAGTGGGCTAGAACAGGTGAGTTGGTAGGGAGTAATAGATATGAGGGGAAAAGCAAAGTTATATTTTACTCATTAAAATTAATTTACAGAAATAGTTATTTAAAGAATAGGTAGTTATATTAATCTTCAATATCAATAAAATGTGGGATTGTTTTAATTATCTAGGCAGGAAGTATTTCTCCACACACCTAAAACTCAGATGAGAATCCAAGGAGCCAACTTTTAGAAATGATGTGTTTACCTCTTCATTTATTTTTCATAATACTCTGGTTAGACATAATTTTGTTGTTGCTTCTATTAGAAGACAAAATCTCAAAAGAAGAAAGCAAGAAAGCAAGAAAGCAAGAAAGCAAGAAAGAAAGAAAGAAAGAAAGAAAGAAAGAAAGAAAGAAAGAAAGAAAGAAAGAAAGAAAAGAAGAAAGGAAGAAAGGAAGAAAGGAAGAAAGAAAGAGAAGACAGCATCTCTTAAGTATGGCAGCAATAACCTCCATACTGGGTGGAGGAGCACCATGGACAAAGTCTAATGATAAATACATCCCTCTCCACCAGGGCATGCTGTCTTCTCCGATTCCTGCTTCTAAGACTCACATTTCTGAAAAATTCCACAAGGTCCACAAAACAACAACAAAGCCTCTTTTCCCCTCTTTTGTGAGCCAGACCTGTTGATTTCAATTAACAAAAGCTCCAGTGTGGAGGAGGTGTGATAACGTTTCAAACTTCTCTTCCTCCTCTTCTTCTGAGCAGTAAGAGGAGATGAGCTAACAATTCAAGCAAAACTGACTCTAATTGTCACCTACAAGAGCACATGTTTCATCAAAATAATATTAAAAGGAGCTGGGGGCGGGGGAGGCAGGGAGGAGAGAAGAGAAAGGAGAGTAAGTTGTGGGAATTGTGTGTCTGGTGACCGAGGAGCCGTTTTCACTGGACCAGTTGTGCTATTTGATCTAACAGCCAGTCCCATAGGGATGGAAGCAGGGAAGCCCATTGATAGGATCACCATCCCCCCAGTCTTCCTCCTTCTCCTCCTTTGTTTGAAAGAGAAGGGGTGTGGCCATAGAAATCCAGAATGATGGGAGGGTAAGAAGTAACCCCAAGGGGGGAGGGTGGGGAAAGCAGAGAGGGGAAAAGAGAATGATACTGATGGAGCAAAAGGGGAAAGGAAAGATCCTGTGAGATAAAAAGTAGAAAGCTATCCCACTGCAGTCTCAGTGATCTGAAGATTCCCAAACAGTAATCCTCAGTCATGGTAGGAGGGCACTCTGTCTGACATGGGAAAGCAGCTATGGTGGACACATGAACCACCCAGCTATTTAGAGGGGGAAAGGAAGGTCGAATTCCTCTTCTTTCTTTTGTGCTAGTTTCTAAACACCACACAGCTTAGAGGCTCAGGGAAGAAAGAAACTTGTTAGTTCTTATCTCCCACACCTCAGTCTGTAGGAGGGGGCCTGCTGATACTGGAAGAAAAGTGAAAAAAGAGATGGGGAGCATCACCTTGGAACAAAATAAAATCTGGCCATTTAGGTAATAGGAATATAGTGCATTTCTGGAGAGGGAGAGGGAGAGAGAAAGGGAGACGGAGAAAGGGAGAGAGAGAGAAGGGAGAGATAGAAAGGGAGAAGGAGAAAGGGAGAGAGGTAGGAAGAGGGAGAGAGAGAGAAAGGGAGAGAGAGAGAAAGGGAGAGAGAGAGAAAGGGAGAGGGAGAAAAGGAGAGAGGTGGAGGGAGAAAGGGAGAGACAGAAAGGAAGAAGGATAAATGGAGAGAGAAAGGGAGAGGGAGAGACACACAGAGAGAGACAGACACACACACACAGAGAAAGAGAGAGAGAGCAATCAGACCAAGACTTCTTTAATATGATTGGTTATTCCTTGTAAAGAAAAAAAAACACTAATCTCTCTCTTTTTTTAAAATAGGTTGGGTTGAGTGCACCCCTCAACTCATTGTGTTCAGAGAAGCACTTTGCTTCCTGTGGGTAGGTAATCATTGATAACTTCTTAGCAAAACTGGGAAAGCTTTCTGAGGTAAATAGTGCATAGCTCCTGTCCTAAATTAAGACTCTAAATTAGATTGAATAGTAACAATTTTTTCACACCCTTCAGGGTTTTTCAAGGATCCCTGTTAGGATCCTACTTTTCTAGCCTTATATAGGATTTGCTTCTTGAGAGTAAAATTAAATAGAATAATCCAGAAGTGTGTCTTAGGAAGAATTTGTGCAACTTTCCATGAAGCTGTATTCCAGGATAAAAAAGCTTATTGCATTTCTGAGAAAGAGAAATTACATGGGGGTGGAAGGGAAGGTTAAAAAAGATTATATATCAAAGATACATGAATTATGCAGAGTGATCGATGCATTTAGGATTCTTTACTCACTCCTAACATCTTATATTTTAAATAATTCTCAACAGGACATTAGAAGGAAGACTACAAAAATAAAAACAAAATTCTCTTTTCTTGTCTCTGGTCACCTAGAGAAATGCATGAAGAAATAAGATATTTTCTTCACTAACAACTTGTACTTTTAACAATCCTCAGGGACAAATAAGATTTTGGGTGCAAAATAAATCTGAGGAATGAAAGGGTGTTATTGTGCTTGCAATCTGTTCAATACACAGTTTTGCACATCGAAGCAAACAAGTAGCAGTTAGGCCTTTTGAAAATCTGGCATCTTATATATTTGTACCAGTAATATCTTGAAATCTGCTTCTGTTCTCCACACACTCCCCCTTATTAAATACATATGTGAGGCTAGAAAAGTGGATAGTTATGCTTTTCCACATGAACGCCTTTCCCATCCCCACAAGAAAAAGACTTAGATACACTTCTAGATAGTTCAGTGACTCCATTCAGTCATTTCAGGTAAGAAGCTCAAATGATTTCCACATTTCCCATCTCTTTTCCACTTGTTGGAATGTGACATTTGAAAATAGAAAAAAAAGAATAAAGGAGTATTCTGAGCCTACCATTGTATTAAAAAATGTGTCATGTGTTCATGTTCTTTAAAAAGATGGTTAGAACATTGAAGGAATAATAATCATGAGGTGTGGAAGTAAAAGACAGGAAACACAATGGAGAGGCCCTGTTGCTTAGAGGCCTAAACAATAGACTACCTCTGAGGATTCTGGGTTTTCAATCCTGAGTCTGCCACTAATTCAGTGTATGCCTTTGGGTAAGTCACTTAACCTTTTTGGGTCTCAGTTTCCCCATGGGCCAAATAGTGGTTATTATAATAACCCTCTTACCAGTGCTTTGTGCAAAACAATGATTACAAATGAATGCAAATCATCTCGTGTGTACTGAGCATGACATACAAGTGCAAAGAAATAGCAAAAGCTTGTAGTTCACAGTATACTTTTTTCCCAATAACAACAGCAAGATCTCAAAAGAATGGAGTAATAAAAAGAATTAAATGCCTCAGAGCAAAGCAGGACCAAAAGAAAATCTTCTAGAAATGATTAAGGATGAATCACTAAGTACCAAAATGAAGGAAGATGGTTACTTGAATTTTTCTTTCATTCTATGACAAAAGGGAGTTTCAGGATATGTCATAAATAAGATGGTGCTCTAGTTCTTGGAATAAATTAAAAAAGCTAGACAGTTTCAAAAATACAGAGGTTTTTGGATTTTGTCAAATGATGCCTTCTCTAGTGATGGGAAGGGAGAAAGGAAAAGAACTTTCATGTAAGAAATAAAAAAAATAAAGCATAAGAAAAATAAAAATAAAAGTAGTTAGATATCATTTTAAAAAGGAAATTGAAGAAAAGATATCAATAAGCATTTATCACAAAAAGACAAAAAGTGAAATTGTCCCTGCCCTCGAGAGCTTATAGCTTAGCAGAGGAGACAAGGTTTACATCTAAAATATATATACATTATGTACACAAGCAGCTAAGGGGATTATAAAAGGCTTTGTATAGTAGGTTGAGCTGAAATCAAAGATTCCAAGAAGTGGAGGTTTGGAGGGATTATATCCCAGACATGGGGGACGGAGTTTCAAAGACAAGGGATGGAGCATCTCTTGTCCAAAAGTGAGTAGACCAAGTATGGCTGGATCATAGTGTGCAGGGAGGGAAGTCTTGAAAAAGTAGAAGGAGGTCAAGTTGGGAAGGAATTAGAATATATGCAGTAATTAAATATACAGCAGTTAAGGAGAGAATATTAACATTAACTCAAAGAGTTGACTTTTAGTAATAATATGTTTCCTCCCATTTATTTTTTTATGATACTCCAGTTAGACACAAGGTTAGTCAAAATTTTGTTGTTTCTATGGCAGATATATCAGGATTTAGGAGCCAACATCCCAATTTATGTGCAGTAGCAATAGCTTCCAGATGTGTTTGAGGTGGGAGGAGAAGGATGGACAGATGGTCAACTGGTATATTTGAACCTGGAGGTCTTTCAAAACCTATCTGACTTGCACTTTAGGAAAGCCACTTTGCCGTTTGAGTGGAAGATGGACAGAAGGAGGAAGAGGCTTGAGATTAGAAGGCCAAATAGGAAGTTAATGCAGTTGTCCAGGTGAGACGTGATGAGAGCTTGAACTGGGACTGTGCCTCTGTGAATAGAGAAGAGAGGACGTCTATGTGAGAGACGCTGTAGAAATAAAAATAAGATTTGACAACTGATTGGCTATGTGAGGTGAGTAAAAGTGAAGAATCAAAGGTGACACCAGGCTTGTGAACTTGAGTGATCAGAAGCTGACTTCTCTTACCTAAATTTGATATGCCAAAGAACATGGGCACAATGTAAGAATGGCATTTTCCATGTATTCAGTGCTTCCTTCATTTTTTTTGTCTACTCTTCTTAGAATTTGGTTCTGTGCCTAAGGCAGGCACTCTTGCCCACACTGTTGTTTTTAAGAGGATATACAAGAACACGTAATGATTAACAGGCAGAAATGGCAATCCTCTAATGCTTTACCTTTGTGGACCTAGACTGGTTCAAAGTCTTTCTTTCAGCTGCTTTTCAATCCCCCTTCCTGGGCATTTCTGGGATAGCTGACAATAAGTGACCTTTAGACTGCTAAACTATAACCTTGGGTGAACTATAACCTAGTTAACCTCCAAGAAGTCAAACTTTCAGACTTAAGAACAAATTGCATTTAGCCACCTCTCTTTAGGTCATAGAATTCCTTTTTTAAATTTCTTCATGCCTTTCTAATGAAAGCTGTCCTGTCTTGCACTAAACTGCAATCACTGTTTCACTTATAAGACCCTCAAAACAAAATGTGACTCTTGTGTCTTAGACTAGAAAATACTATAACTTCCTGTCCTCTTCCAGTCAGCAAAGTAAAGGTCAAATCAGAAATCAAACTCCAGCTGCCCTTCCAAACTCCTGCTGAAGCTTAGAGACCATGGAGTATTAATTTATTCTGGGTTTTATTTCTTCCCCTTCCAGTTTCTTGACTTTGTTCTATATTTTCTTCCTCATTTCTACACGTGCCACTTCTTTGCCAGGAGAAAAGCGTAAGACACCCTCCTTTCTTAACCCTTTTTCCAGAATTCTTGTTTTCTGCCCAATGCTGAGGAAACAGCTCCATTCAGTATTGTAAGGGTGAGTGAAAAATAGAAATAACAAAATGGCTTCAACCCATTAACATCTACTTGAAGAAGATGAGAGGAATGAAACTATGTGATGAGATTTTTTTTTTCATTTTAAATGACTTTATAGGCATTCAAACGATTAGATAAATTGGTTTCATTTCATTCAAGTTTACAAATTAATATTTTAAGAGACGGACTTAATAGCAGTTGTGTTAAAACATATTAAAAACCATAAAAGTTTCTTCAATTGAAGAGAAGAGTTTTACTATATGAAATGGGTTTAGAGTTACAATAAAAATAACCAAATTACACAATGGTAGATTCGTACTTCTCAGTTCAATTGCTTTTTATTTTCATATTATAGGAAACTAGGTGATGCTTGAATGATATTTCCTAGAAGCCAAATGATTTCTCCGACATTTACTCAAAATGTTGAACAAACTCGTATGATTTCTCAAATAGATATCATACCTTTGATTGGGGTATACTAATTGTTTCAACCTTAGGTAAAATAGTGTGAAATTAAAACTATCCTGTTTCCATCAAGAGTGCTTTGCAACTTGTTTCATCTGGAAAGAAGCTGTCTGTATCCCTGGCTATCTTAACAAAATGTTTGTCAAATTGCAAAGCCCAAACATGGAGCTTCATCAGGGACGAACATCTAAAGCCAGTCCAAATAGGACGTAACCTGAACTGGTCAAAGTCCCAGAGGGATGTAGATTCTCACCCTTTATACACTTTCAAAGTGAAGCGGAGAATCGAGGTCGATTATAGACCTATAATTTAAGAAAAATAAACAAACACTTTTGGCTCCTCTTTTGTATATTTCAGGTGAAAGTTGATAGCAGAATTATCGAGATAACTGCCCTAGTGCTGGGCTCTGTTCTGCACATGCAGAGACAACCTTGTTTAAAGTTCTGGTGTGGAAGTACACATATGCCGGCTAGAAAAAAAAAAAGACTGTTATTAAGGGATTTTATTCATAACGGAGTAGTACCAGACCTAATCTGTCTCTTGTGAAGGATAAAAACATTTAAAGTTGATGAGTCTATGATTTTAAGTGAAATCCTTATTCAAATTTGATTGCTTTATAGGTTTAACTCTGGTCAAAGTAATTTGCTTCCTTTTCTATATGGGACTCCAACTACGGTAAAGTTCTTTATGCAAATGCAAAATTGTTATACATGAAGAATATTCCAAGCAATTTAAGGTTGGAATTTTGAAATACTATAGAAGATTAGCATTCCACAAGTCTAAAACTAACATACAAACTTTACACTTTGAACATCTATCGAACTGCCGACTTCAACATTAACCTTACAGAAGTGGAAAAAAAGAAAAGACTCGGGGTTAGTAATATGAAGTAATTAAAGCAAGTTACTCATCGAATGTTTGCTAAAGTATGTATTTACAGATTCTACAAACAGATATTTTAGAACTGGAATTATGTATAGAAAACATTTTGTAAATGTTACAGTATGGTCAGACTTGAATAATGCCACTCTATAGACATGCATATATTCTGTGATCCCAAAGATTACATATTTTTCATCTTCCTTAGGCATTTCCTCAATTCATATTTACTTTCCTAAATTCACAAAATTATCTGATAATAGGTCATTTCTAAGGCCCCACAACACTTTCTACCTTTAGTAGAACACATAGATTGCCATTTCAATTGCTTCCCTAGATTAAAAAAGTTAAATGGTATAAAAATCATCTCTCTTTTTAAATGGGCTACACACTTTAAATATATTTTATGTGATATATAAATAAATATGCATAAATGGTATTTGGTTTTCTCTGAGACTGACAAAAGTACAAAAGAAATTTTCCATGGGTATAACAGACTGGACCTTAAGATATTATTACATATGCACCCATGCTATATATCATTTAAGTTTTGTTAAGATCAACATTAAATTAAACCAGAGCTACTTATAGAACTTCACATCCCACTGCTTTAATGTTGCTCCCTTTTCCAGTACCTCCAATATATCGCTTCAGAATTTTGGGTCGAAGAAGGAAGTAATAAATAACTATTGCAGAATAATGAAGGAAAAGGAAGCACCAGACCTATTTGATCATCAGTTTTATTTGTAAAATGAGGTGGTAAATTTGGATGACCATTAAGATCCTTTCTAGTTCTAAAAATCTATCGTTCCATAAATTCCAAGAATACGATAAATAGTAGTCACTTGGACAATTCTGAGAAAAGGAGGAAAAAAAATTCACAAGTCAAAGTCCCACTAGCCTTCTCTGAAGTTCTTTCTACATCACTTGCTGCAAAGTTGCCTCTAATTATGTAATTATCCTAACTTAAACTTCCTCCAACCTTCTCCTTTGCCAATCAGTTAAATCTTAAAAATTTACATCTAGTATCCTATGAACTAGTGAATTCTAGTTAAGGGAGTTTTCCTTTAGTAAATTTTCCCTGACTTACTGATCACTACCTTGTTTTGAGGTCCTAAACATTTTTGTAGTTATTTGGATATGCTATGTAGGTATGGCTTAGGTAAAGATACCTATTCATACAATCAAGATTAAGTTTTAGTTAAGTCTCTGCACCTAATTTATTATATAATCTCAGGCTTGACAAGTATTTAACATTTGGAAATTTTAAATGTCTTTCTCTATTCTTTTTATGTACAAAATAACATCATGGGATTTAGAACCAAAAGAGATTTTAAAAATCAGGATTTTAACAGACTATATGGAGAAAGAGAGAGGAGACAGACAGACAGAGAGACAGAGACAGACAGACAGAGAGAGGAAGAAAGGAGGGGGAAAGACAGAGACAGAGACAGAGACAGAGACAGAGACAGGACAGAGTTTCTTCACTAGTTCCAAAATTATTGTTTCTTTCAAAGTTCTTCCCCTCATTCTTCAGAGTGAAGCCACTTATTCTGTTTACCTGAATTTTAAAAAGTTCTCATGCCCCAAAAATGTGGCTGAAACCTAGTAGGAAATGGATTTCCTGAGTGATTTGCCAATATTCCTTGGCTTCAGAAGGCTTGGGAATACTATACTACCCTTTCTTACTAGGTTTCCATATTTCCATTTCAAACCCTGCTAAAGGCAGAGCCATAAGGGAGAGTAGGATAGGGGGAGGGGATATTTTCAAACCTCAGGAAATCGCAAGAGTTGGGGTTTTTTCTCCCAATCTTTTTTTCTGGGGGGGAAGGGATGGTGAAGGAAAGAGTGGAGATGGGTGTTTAAAGAAAAAAAATTCCAAATCAAAGTTTTCTTCAAAGATTCAGTTTGATTTTGGATGAGATCTTTTTTTTTCTTCACTCGGGAGTAAGTAGGGTCATATTTTGAAGTAACAACTCTTTTCTTATTCTATGGAATATTTTAATAACTCTTAAAAAGAAGCTATGATTGGTTCCATTTTCACTAAGCAATTATTTTCTTTAAACTAAGACAAGAAACAAGAGAGATGCATCCTGGAATAGCACAAAGAGAATTAGGAAACCAGAATTGTAGTCCCAGATCAATTGTTCACACCCTAGACATGCAAAGTCTTGAACCTTCTGGATATGTTTCCTCCTCTGTCTTGGCAATCTCATGTTAATAAGTGAAGGATGTGGCTACAAATAATTGCTATCATATGAAATTGTCCTCAACCCCAAGAATATAAGGCAATTCTCACATGAACTAAAACTCTGTGAGCAAATAAAAATGCCAAGGTCTATAATTTCCAATTCAGGTACATTGACCAACTAAACCAAACTTTGAGTTCCAAAAATGATCCAATAGCCCACTATGCACAAATTGCAATCATGGGACAGGAAATTATCAGGAGAGTACACTGTCAAGATACAACATGTCTATAAATCCAGATTTTGGAATTTTTCATTGTCTGACTGTGGCAAAAAAAGAAATTCCCTTCTGGCTGTGATACGCAATATGACACATTTTCAAAATTCCTATTTATATTATATTGTTTTTCAGTCATGACCCCTTTTTGGATTTTCTTGACAAAGATTCTGGAGTGGTTTACCATGTCCTTCTCAAACTCATTATACACAGGAGGAAACTGAGGTGAATAGGATTAAACGATTTGCATACGATCATACAGATAGTAAATGTCTGAGACCAGATTTGAACTCACGAAGATAAGTCCTCCTGTCTCCAGGACCAGCATTGATCCACTGTACCACCTAGCTGCCCTTTTCCTATTTATAAATTTTATTAAAAAGTATTGTTGATTTTCAATTTTGAAAATACTCAAAAATATTTAGTACAGACACTAACTTTCTATTTAAAAGCAGCAATTTGAGTGAAGTATTAAAAAACAGAAACTTTACTAAAAATCAAGGGAGAAATTAATAAAATTGAAAGTAAAAGAACTATTGAATTAATAAATAAGACTAGAAGCTGGTATTTTGAAAAAACAGATAAAATAGACAAAGTACTAGTCAATCTAATAAAAAAAAAGGAAAGAAGAAAACCAAATTGACAGTATCAAAGATGAAAAGGGAGACCTCACCTCTAATGAAGGGGAAATTAAGGCAATCATTA